>NW_017306328.1:0-238 GCF_000935625.1 Nanorana parkeri | reverse complement strand
GGGCGCTTTTGGAGTAAGCGTGGCGCGATATGCGCATTCAGGCATGTGGCAAAACAGTGCATAACAATACAGTGATGGGGCCCCTCAATGGAACTTGGCAATCATTTTACCGGAAGCGTAGTGTGTTAGGGTAAAAGACAATCGCCAGTTTTACAGAGTTACTAATAAAAAAAAAAATTGAATTAAATAAAATTGAATTAAAGCAGACCATATCACGTGGATAGCATTGAGACATATT
>NW_017306327.1:2885144-2896933 GCF_000935625.1 Nanorana parkeri | reverse complement strand
ATACGCTGTTGTTTGACCTACCATTGTGAGTACCCTTGTACCTTTGGTTTATGGTGTCTATTTTAAATTATATTGCATTATCTGCACCAGGTTGGGCGTCCTTTTTTCTCTTTTGTCTTCCAGTTTTACAGTCTCCCCGGCTGAAGTGGGGCAGCACCCCTAGCGATCCTGTACATGTAACAAACACATCATCAGGAATAGTGCACAGCGCTTTTGCTTTTTCTTATCTGCTTCCTTAGTGTCTTCTTACCACACAGCCTAGGGAATTGCTTGCACATACTTATGCGTTCCCGATTGCTAAATTTGCAAATCATGGTATGGAAATGGGATCATATGGCAGAAATCTAATGCAAACGTAGATAGGTTACATTCTTTGTATAATGTACACTTTCTCCATAAATGTACACAGCTGCAGTTTTCTTTATTTTAGTGTTACCTGCATCTGTAAATGGGACTTAAATACACATTAAAGCATTTTATATGTAGTCTTGAGAGATTTTATTACAAGCTTGGCACAGGCAGATCAATGTTTCTCTGCATTGCTACATCTTGAAAGTAACTGATGCCTGAAGTGTACCTGTCATCTAATTATTAAAAATTCTAGTACTGGCTGCATGGATGTGGTATAATGGGCAAAAGTTTATAAAGATCGCTTAACCTTTTGTATTTAATGTTTCGTAGGTTTTTAGCTCCAGTGTCCATCGTTATCTGTAATGATATAATGGCTTATATGTTCGGGTTTTTCTTTGGCAGGACACCATTAATAAAGGTAAGCAGCAAATCAGCAGTGACTATTGTACATGCACAGCACAGGGTGGT
This sequence comes from Nanorana parkeri, assembly GCF_000935625.1. Lineage (NCBI taxonomy): Eukaryota > Metazoa > Chordata > Amphibia > Anura > Dicroglossidae > Nanorana > Nanorana parkeri. The sequence continues at coordinate 2,896,114 of NW_017306327.1, read as the reverse complement.
GCTTTGTTACATTTAAGTATTTAGAGTTAAAGCATTTGTCAGGGCCAAATGTAAAAAAAAAAAACGTATGCAGTACATATCTGCAATAAAAACAAATTTCCTCACATTTTTTTTTTTTTTAAGACCCTGCAAGTACAGAAAAATTCCAGTTGATTCACCAGAAATGCTGCCTGCTGCTAATTTCCTATTGTGGGCTAAGGGGCCAGTTCACACCATAAAGTCTGCGTTCCAGAGCGTTCGGGCTCTCGAACGCCGGCCGGCAGAGTCCCTGCGTTTAGGGGCGGGAGGGGGCACGGTAGTGCATCGAAGTCAATGGCACTGCAGCCACACACCGCACCCGGACCGCAGGTATGTTGGTGCTTGCGTTCCGGTTCAGTGCGATCTGCAAAAATGTAAGCACTATTTTTTCAGATCACACTGGACCGGAACGCAAGCACTAATGTGCCTGCGCTTCGGGAGCCGGCGATCGGACTGCGGGCTGGTGGCGTGGCTGCGGTGCCATTGACTCTTCAATGCACTGCCACTCTACCTCCCGCCCCTGAACGCAGGGAGCCGGCCACCTTGTGTTCCAGAGACTGAACGCTCTGGAATGCAGACTTTGTGGTGTGAACCGGCCCTTGCAACGAGCACCATTTTGTGGACTGAAATGTCAGGAAACAGTGTCAGCCCTGTCTTGTTGTCGGTTCTGAGATACTGAACTACCTCCCCTCTCAACATAGAGAATATGGGGTTTATTTACTAAAGACAAATAGGCTGTTCACGTTGTAATGGAGTTTTCACTTTGCAGGGGAATTTTCCTTAGCTCGGTGAATGTGGTAAAATTATATTTTGCATGGAATATCCAATCCCCCCCCCCCCCCAAAAAAAAATAAAATAAAAAATGAATAATAAAAAACTGTATTTTTGGGTGTACATGATAGGATGATGGAAGCCAGCAGAGCTGACTACGGTTTGGGAAAATTCCCTTGCAAAGTGCAAATTGCCTTGCAAGTGAACAGTTCATTTGCCTTTAGTAAATCAACCCCAATGTGTTTTGTAGTCCAAGATAAGGACTAGGAGCACTAATTGTACTCCTTGACATAACGCAGGAAGTGTGCACAGGGCATAGGACAGCTCTGAACTTATAAGATCAACTGCCATTTAATAATGTTCTTAAACTGATATATCAAAACTCCTTCCACGGTATATTTTCCGACACCAACAGAAGCAAATAAGAAAAGTTAATTGTTAAAAGTTACATTTACTTAAGGCCTCGATCACACCAGGGCGGGTGCGGTTTCCGCACGATTTTGTAAAAGGCGGTTTTGGGCATTTTGTATTGCGTTTTAGAGCTGAAAAAAAACTCCCAAAAGCGCGCTGATCAACGCGGTTCCATTGAAAGCTGTATGGAAAACGCACTGATCAGCGCGGCAGAAGAAGGTCAGGGAGCAATTCGGGTGGGAGGCCTTAACCAGTTTCATTCACTGCTGCTGGTTTTATTTCTCTATTTTGCAAATCTTGCAAAATAGAGTTTCATCAGTTTCATTTTTGCACATTTTTGTTTCATTTTTGCACATTTTTGCACAGCTTGCAAAATAGAGTTTCATCAGTTTCATTTTTGCACATTTTTAAGAGCTCCCTATGATTGTTTCATATTTGCATGTGATCCGCAGTAGAAATTGTGTAAAGTTCCTATTTGTGGAAGTTATTGAACTGGAATCCTGGCTCCAGCCAAAACCTTTTCACATTTGAATTGAGTAGGGAAGGTATACTACTCCTGTCAGGTTTTTATTGCAGTCTGTGTCTTCCTGTCCTGGTGACAACCACTACCTTCAGTTCTTGTACTGCTGTCACAGGAACAAGAAGTGACCTCACAATGGGGTCCCGGATACCGATTAAGAACTTGATAGGAATATTGAAAATTCTATTAAAACAAATGGCAGACATGGACTTGCCAGGGAGCACAACTAGGTTATACGATGTACTTAAAAGTAGCACATGTACTATAGAAACAGCAAAGCTTTTTATTTATATTTATTTGCATACATTTAAAAATATAAGAATATTTTTAAAAAATGCATTAGGTATGACTCCCCGTACATCTCAATTTTTTTTGTAGCTCTGGATGGAGCAAGGGATGCTTAAACACTTGTAGGTTTTTGGGGTTCTTTTGCCATTGGGGAGATTTCATACAGACAGCAAAAAAACTTGACCAAGGCTATATATAGCTTTTCCCCAATCCAAAAATGAAAATAAGTTTTTTTTGGCTTTGGATGCACTTTTAGGTAAACCAGTCACTACCCCTGACAAATGAAACTAACCTTTCTAAAGATATTTTTCAAGCAAACTAATATTTACACTAATAACTTAACACCGATAATGTTTGTTCTTTTTCCAACTAGTTGTCACCCAAAAAGACTTGGGAAGGTTTTATTGGTGGATTCTTCCTGACCATAGTATTTGGATTCCTTGTAAGTATCTGTTTCCCTCTTCTACTTTAGATATCTTTTTGTTGGGCCTTTTGTGGTGATCATATAGCTTCCCATAAAGGCTATGTATCAAAGTACTAATGAGTAGCTCTGTTGGAAAGGATAAGGGGAAGCCCCCTTAGATAGCCCTTTTAGATGAACAGGGAAGTTGTTGCCCATTTTATTCTTATTGTAAATGGAAAAGTAATTTAGTCTCATTGCTCATCCTGATATTGATACATTGTATGGCAATCATTTTGTGTTCATTCATGGTTTAGAATGTGTACAGGAATGCTCTTTTGCTGAAAGTTCAACAGGCAAACCCATTCACTGCTTGAAAGCTCAGCTACAAACAAGTTGCCAAACTAGAGTCCCTTAAAAGGACCAATATTGTGAAATAAACCTTTTTTGTTCAACTTCTACAACATATGTTCAATTTACATCCCTGAACATTAACCTGTTCTTTTTTTTTTCACAGGTACTGTTTCAATATAAGGTCGCTTACTGTAATTTATGGCACCATATAAGCACTATTGTGGCTTTAAGATTTAGAAATGAGCTTTAGTAATTGTGCTTCCACCGCTACCAGTAAAATGTAATATCAATGTGACAATCAGTAAAATCAAATCATAAGGAGTATCCTAGTATTTGCATAGGAGCGTCCACTATAAGCATTCAGTAAAGATCCCGTAGGGGCCATTTTATGAATCTTCTACTCAACCATATGCTGGGCGATTGCCATCACTGGATAGAGTTTATGCTCCTCAGTGTCATATAGTGTCAGGACTGCCAAGTGGACGGCATTAGCCCAGCTATATGCTGCGAGGAAGATTTATAAAACAGCCCCTTAACATTTACATACTAAGCCAATTTAATTTAACTTTCCTAGAGTCACAGCAATAAAAGCATTCTGTAAATGGTTACAGTATTTAAAGTGACCCTGTCACTTTTGGTTAAGGATGTGCATGCCTTGGTTAAAAGTAGAAATCACTAAGTGTGTATTCATCCTTTGCTGCAGTGTAATGGTTGACTGGAAACTTAAATGGTTGGTGTTCGGTTGATAATATATGAGAAACTATCGTGTTTCCCTGAAAATAAGACCCTGTCTTTTTTTTAATATATTTTGTGGCTCAAAAAAACACGCTAGGTCTTATTTTCGGGGTAGGTCTTATTTTTGTTTTTTTAATGTACAACAATCCACACTTATTCATGTAGAAAAGTCTACATGTATTCATGTACAAAAACATGGTGATCAGGGCAATCAGGGGTGCCGTACCTTACCAAGAGCAATTTGCTAACCAATCGCTGGCCAGAATGAGCGAAGCGCACTTTTACTATCCATTCCTCACAGGCGGAGTGCATTTGGCATCACTCCGCCTGTGACAGGAGCCAGCGCTATAGAGTAGGCATTGGCTTATGCGGCTCTGCTCCCTCCGGTGCCGCCTCGCTTCCTCTAGTGCTGGCTTCGTTGGCACCGCTGATTCTCTCCTGCCTCTCTCGCGGCTCTTCAAGTTCCCCCTTATACCACCACCGGCCCTGGGAAAGGTCACAACTAGGTCTTATTTTCGGGGTAGGTCTTATATTTTAGCAATTCCCAAAAATAGTACTAGGTCTTATTTTCGGGGTGGGGTTTTACTTTCGGGGAAACACGGTATTACCGTAACACTATGGGGGGAATTTACCAAAATCTGGAGCAGCTGTGCATGGCAACCAATCAGAATTTCTCTTCAGTTCAGTTAAGATTTGAAAACAAAAGAAAGAAGCTGATTGGTTGCCATGCACATCTGCTCCAGATTTTGTCTGCTCCAATTTGGATAAATTCCCCTCCCTGAGTTTTCTAAACAAAGATTAGAACAGTAGTTGTTTCTCTGACCATGGTTTGGAGGAGTCACTGCTCTGGCGTATTTATAAATTTCACCTTGAGCTACTGAGCTTTGTAAACAGAAGTAAGGATAGCCTAAAAAGAACGTGAAAAAATAAAGATGATATATAAGAAACAACCATCCATTTAATTAAAATACGTGAACTTTCAGACACAAAGTACCTCCCTCCCTCCCCTCCCCCAGTTGTATACTGACCTCCAAACTGCTTGTAAAATCTTATTTGAACTGGGCATACCTATGCAGTGGATCCCCCATAGACTTCCATGGGGCTGTTTCCCCAGGGGGACACAGTTTTTTCAACTATTTTTTTAAATAGTTTAAATTAATAGTTTACATGTTTTTAACCAACGGTCATCTCTGCATTTTCTGCTTCGCAGTTTTCCTACGTCTTAGTACAGTTCGAGTACTTTGTATGCCCTGTGGCATATAACAGTGAATCCAACAGCTTCTCTACCGGCTGTGAACCATCTGAGATCTTCAGGCTGCATGACTATGCTGTACCCCCCTTTCTACAGTCATTACTGGGATGGGTAGGTATTCTGTAGTTTCAAAACAAGCTGAAACAACATAGAGAAATATGTACCCTGCAAATGGGTGAACGTTTCCTCATCAACATGTTCATGAAATTCAGTGCAATTCGTTTTTTTGTTTTTTTTATCATCATTCTGACCTTTTTATATGAAGAGGCTTTTCCACAAATGTGTACCAGGAGTTTCAGATGCTTGTGGCCTATTTATTATGCCTGTTTTAAGCACTTTCACATGCTTCAAATGTAGATTTATTTATTTTTTCCTATCGGTGTTTATAGAATTTAAGACTGCCATTACAGGTAGACCCGGATTAGCTGTTTACGTAGGAGTGCTATTTTAAGGAACTTGTAGTATTCAGTTATGTAGATGAGACTGCCATTATCGGGGATAGTATGTAATGTACATGATACACTCACAGACTTCATATATCAGGTGATCAAGGTTTCTTTTTTAAAGTGTATGTAAACCCAAAAACAAAAGTTTAATATATTGCAGCTTACCTGTATTTTTACCTTGTAATCACGAAAATAACCCTTCCTAGTGTTTTAAAAATGTTTATGCATCCAGTTCAGCTCACAGGAATTGATAAGGACACTGCATTTCTGGAAAGGTCAGGATGTAGTTTTTGTACCTCCTGAAAATGTTCTTAAAAACGTCCTAAAAAAAAAAAGAATGCAGCTGCCACATGGTAAGCTGCAATATATTACATTTTTGTTCTTCAGTGTACCGTAGTTACTTTTCGAAGTACAGGGCCTCGTATATTAAAGTGTCTCAGGGAATAATCTGTACTTTGCCCATAGCAAATTTACTCCTTCAGGTTTTAGTGCAAGATAGAATATAATGGAGAAGCTACTTTGGTAGGTTCTAGGCTTCTATAAGAAAAGTACGGGTGATGTTTGTCTTTTTATTTAACTTTGTGCTCTATGAGCAAGCCTTCTGCAGTCTTGCCTTATCATTAGATATATGGAAGAGGGAGATCACATTTGTCTCTTTTTAATTAAAATTGGTATTCTATGTGCAAGCCTTCTGTAATCTTTCTTTATTATTGGTTATTTTTAGCAGCAGTGTGTAATAATAGAGGTTAAATTATTAATATCTGTCTTCTAGAAAACGGTGCAGTTGTATCCATTCCAGATTCATAGCATTGCTCTCTCCACATTCGGATCATTGATTGGGCCATTTGGAGGATTCTTCGCCAGTGGCTTTAAAAGAGCTTTCAAAATTAAGGTAGGCCCTGCATTGCCAATGTTTACAACATGCAAATGCCATTTATTATTAGGGAGCATTCTAAAGCACATCTCTTAATATTAATAATGTTATTTCTTTTGTCATCTTTCCTTATTGGGTGATAATAAATTACTACATACAAAAACAAGCACTAGGATAATTTTATTATTCATTAATGTGTAGTGTTATCTGAGATCATTCAAAACGTATTGGCAGGTGTATTTGGCTTGCATTTCACCTGTTTCAAAGGAATTCCAGTAGAGTATGGAAATGCAAAACCTGCTTGAAAGCGAACAATAGCTTAGGCCCTTAGTGTGCTGATTCTAGTGTGGGTCAAAGTGCAGCTGACTGAGCTAATTTTCATTATGTATGAACAAAGATTTAAATTCTGCTTTTGGCAGTTTCTTCTGGGATGGTTTTTTTTTTTCTTTTAACCTATTCTGGACCATCTTTATTGCCACCCCCAGTATGATAAATGAATCATTTAAGCAATACCTGTAAGAAATAAAGACTTGACTTGCTGTATTTTTCTTCAAGACGCTTCACTGGTCATCTGACTAGCTTTCTCAGTTCTGAATTATTTATAAAACTAGTCCAGTTGCTTTGATTTATTTATTACAGATATACGACCTGAATGAATGAGAACCTGCAGAGACAGTTTCAGCTATAGTTTGAAGCACTCCATGTGCGAGCGTTGCCATGCATTCTAGATGTGTTGTGATTTGAAAAACTGATTTGAATGAACTGGTCACAGGTTATTGGGATACCATTGACCACTGTTGAATTAGAGTATTTAATTAACATTGGATAGTCATTAACATAAATGTTTTTTTTTTTTTCTTGCGCAGTCTTTACCATAGTAAAGTTCTATAATGTGTTACTTTTACAGGATTTTTCTGACACCATTCCCGGACATGGCGGAATTATGGATCGCTTTGACTGTCAGTATCTGATGGCAACCTTTGTCCATGTTTACATTGCCAGCTTTATAAGGTAGATTATCTTTATAGCAAGCACATTTACCTTATAACCAGCCCATGCTTTGTAGAAAGATATATTTATTTGCTAATTGTGTCGATAACAAGCTGTGTCAGGCATAGACTGAAAAAGAATACAAACATTGTAGTAAAATTTATAAATGGCCAACATATTCTACGGCTAATGACACAACATCATCAAGAAATGTGTATATTATGTAGAAAATGATTCCTGGGTTAGACGTCTTTGGCTGGCCTCTTAATATACTTAATATAAAATAAGGTATATAAAACCTGTAGTATGATGTAGGTGACAGTAATTCTTCAGCATGCTGGGAACTTCCTGTCATTAGAGCTTGGGTTTACTAATCTGTTTTTGTTAGTCTGTTGAGAGAGCAGAGTAGTCAGCTAAGATGTTGAAACAATTTTCTCTGTTGCATTTGAGAGTAAAAATTAGATAAAAGAAGACTTCTCTGGAAAACTATATGACAAAAACCAAGAAGAAATGCATTGCTGTCATTTGAACCCATGGGTTTTACTTTTGAGTAGTTTTCTCCTCATTTGCCATCAGAACAAGAAGTTAAGGGAACTCTCTTGAACAAAGGACACAGACAAAAACAGATTTTTTAGTAAAGAAAGGAAGGATTAGAGTGAGATGTTACCAATGGGTAGTCCATGAACCCATCGCACTTCTGATCGCTTAGTCCAAAAACAACTGGTGGGTGCTGCGGTCACCAACGGATGGGCAGGGACAATCACAAAATAAAGATAGGGCACTGGCACTCTAAATAGACTCCAAGACATGTCCTGCCTGAAGAAGGGGATCCTGCGTAACCTTAAAAACATTGCATTTATGTGATATGTTGCATTTACGTCAATAAAAGACGCACTATTCACTATTTAGATTGCCGTTGCCCCATCTTTACTTTGTTACCAATTATGGGCAAACCAAATAAAAAAAACTGGCAGACATTGTAACTCTTCTACACTCTATCTTAAATTAACAAAATAACATTTTGGCTGGAATTGGGCTTTCATGTGCCTGGTGAAAAATATGCCTGGAAATTAATAAAGATTTAAGATTCTATCTAGGGCACATGTGGATGTGCAGGTGTTACTCAGGCATAACTTGCTTTAGATCGGTCTAGAAATATTTAGGCTTGGCCTGGCATAAACATTTATGGCTATTGGTAGGGGAAGGAGGGGTATGGGCAGAAAGCTCCAGTGCTGGCATATCTGTGGAGGAATAAAAGCGATCAGACAAGGTTCCTGCTCAATTCATCATATTCCCCAGAGACCAGATGCCATACACATGAGATGTCACATTGTCTCAAAGGAGGGGACACTTCATGACTGAAAACAGTCTTTCGGTTTTTCTGTGCAATAAAGTATTTTTTATAAAACATTGGTGTACTAGTGACAAATACTGACACAAGTTGCAGAACCCAACTATAAAAAAAACAATGGGGTGTTAGCTGCTTTGTTTAGTAGACAGACATGGCCAAAAATGTTGGCACCCCAGCATTTCTGTCAGATAATGCACCACTTCGCACAGAAAATTGTTGCAATTACAAATGTTTAGGCATTCTCATGTTTCTTTCCTTTGTATGTATTGGTATGACACAAGAAAGTGGAGAAAAAAAAAGGCAAATCTGCCACAGTCCACGCAAAACTCCAAAAATGGACTGGACAAAATTATTGGCACCTTCTCCAAATTGCAAGAAATAATTGCATTCCAAGTTTTTGTGGCATAGCATGGACAATCTCAGGGTTACAAGTCCATCTCCAGAGATCTTAATGTTCCTGTGTCCAGTGTGCACAAAATTGTCCAGAAGTTTACAGCCCATGGCACTGTAGCTAATCGACGTGGATGAAAGAACAATTGATCAAAGATTGCAACAGACGATTGTTCGATTGGTGGATAAGGACCCTTGATCAACTTTCAGACAAATTCAAGCTGACCTTCAGGCACAGGGTACAACTGTGTCAGCTAGCACTATACAACAGCAAAAGTTTCCCGGCACACTCCCCAGCCAGCATGCAAAAAAACATGTCTAACTGCTAAGTTTAAAAACAGGTTTTTAGATGCACGTCTTCTGCAGAATATGTGGAAGCCGCACTGCTCCGCCAAGGCACCTCTATATAGTGCGGCCCTAACTCTAACCTATGAGAGTCTCCATCTTGGAGCACATGTAGCAAAAGATAAAATAAAGCTGGTGATAAATCGATGAGTGCGTTTGCCATTTGTTTTGCTTGACTGATTTGGTGCAGTGACATATCTGGGGTCCCAGCTGCCATTGTGATGTGCGGGGTCCCTTGTGTGTCCCTGTGCCTTTTAAGGAGGTTGGGCTGCCTCCTGGTGAACCTGCACTCAATTTTATCTTTTGCTACAGGACCGCAATACACAGAGGTGCCTTGGCTAAGCAGTGCGGCTTTCACATATTCTGCAGAAGACCTGTCTCTAAAACCTCGATTTTTAACCTTAGCGGTTAGACAAGTTTGTTTGCATGCTGGCTGGTGAGTGTGCTGGGAAACTTTTTGCTTTTGTACTGTTTAAAGCCCTTCCATGTGCACCTTGCTTTAAAGCTGCTGATAAGTGGATGAGTGCGTTTGCCATTTGTTTTGCTTAGCTCGCACTATACGTCGCCATCTAAATGAAAAGGGACGCTATGGTAGGAGACCCAGGAGGACCCCACTGCTGACACAGAAACATAAAAAAGCCAGATTGGAGTTTGCCAAAACTTACCTGAGGAAGCCAAAATCCTTTTGAGAGAATGTGCTGTGGACAGACAAAACAAAATGACCACTTTTTGGCCCATCATTCTACTGTTTTCAGAAAAAGAAATGAGGATTTAAAGAAAAAAAATACAGTCCCTACAGTCAAATATGTTGGAGGTTCACTGATGTTTTGGGGTTGCTTTGCTGCTTCAGACACTGGATGTCTTGAGTGTGCGCATGGCATTATGAATTCTGGGGTGCAATGTAGGGCCCAGTGTCAGAAAGTTGGGTCTCCGTCAGAGATCATGGGTCTTACAGCAGGACAATGACCTACAGCACACGTCAAAAAGCACCCAGAAATGGTTTCAGACAAAGCACTGGAGAGTACTGGACTGGCCAGCAATGAGTCCAGATCTGAATCCCATAGAGCTCCTGTGGAGAGATCTCAAAACAGCAGTTGGGAAACGGAACCTTCCAATCTGAGAGACCTGGAGCAGTTGGCGAAAGAAGAGTGGTCCAAAATTCCTGTAGAGAGGTGTAAAACTCATTGATGGTTACAGGAAGCTGGGCTACCAAATATTGATTGAGGGTGCCAGTCATTTTATCCAGTCCATTTTTGGAGTTTTGTGTCATACCAATACAAACAAAAGAAAGAAACATGAGAATGCCTAAACATTTGTAATTGCAACAATTTTCCGTGCGAAGTGGTGCATTATCTGACAGAAATGCAGAGGTGCCAATATTTTTGCTCATAACTGGCTTGGCAGGCAGTGTGGGATTAGTAACATCGATGAAATCGACTCTTAGTAGAGGATAGCTTATAGCGAGGTAAAGCACTAGATTAGAGTGAAAACTGCTAGTGGCAAGTACTAGAGGGAGCAGAATGATGTGTGCCAATCAGCTGGGAGAAGGTAAGATGCACAGTGAATGGTGATAAGCCCTGGACAAGCCTGTATAGTGAGAGCTCAGACAGTTATAATAGTGCTGTAACCAGTGTTGTATTCTGGTTTGGGGCTGCCCTAGGCGAGACGAAACTAGGGCACCCCCTCCCCCACACTAAATCTGCAGGATCTGTGGTGGGCTCGGCCATAGACCCCGCAGAGTTCACCACAGATCCTGCAGAGCGCCCCGAGACCCTGCAGAGCCAACCACAGATCATGCACGCGCACACACACACCCCCCCCCCTC
>NW_017306327.1:2851428-2885053 GCF_000935625.1 Nanorana parkeri | reverse complement strand
GCCTGCCATAGACCCCACCACAGATTCTGCACAGCCCACCTGAGACTCTCAGGTGGGCTGTGCAGAATCATTGCTGGGCTCTACAGGGTCCTTTTTAGCAGCAGTGACGCGGCTTCCTACGGTGCGGCGGCCCCCTGGCCCTGCACCTTCCTAATCCGACATTGTCCTGGCCTCGCCCCCACCAACTCCTCTGCGTCTTTTGACTCCTCCGCGCCACCTCATCTGCCGGGCTGCCTAACTGTTTTGGGGGCTGCATTTTTGCCGCCCCCCTGAAAACTGTCGCCCAAGGCAAACGCCTTGTTTGCCTCGTGGCAGTTACGCCCCTGGCTGTAACCATATTAGTGGCTGATACTTGGGAAAACCTTTAACAGTACTATTGGAACCCAAACATTGTTAAGTATGGATACAGTTACACGACTTGGGAAGAAATAATGATAAAACATTTCAGAGATCATGGATTGCCAAGTTATAACCACTCCATCTTTATTTGAATGCCAATGTCCTTTAGTAAACATAATCTTGCTTACTTAATACAGCATCTGGTTTCTTTTTTCCATCTCTAGAGGTCCTAACCCCAGCAAAGTCTTGCAGCAACTTCTTGTGCTACAACCTGAACAGCAGCTGAGCATCTTCAAAGTGTTTAAGGCACATTTAATTGAGAAAGGAGTCATCCCAGCATCCATCTCTGACCTGTAAGCTAAATCTGTGTCAGACACCAACATGAAAAGGCACCAGACTTATTGCACTGACTGAAGAGCTTTCAACCAAAGACTCCACCTGTGCTGTCCCTGGATCTTCTCCGACTCTTCATCAAAGGCACAAAGCTGCCTTATTTTCCATATATATGGACAAAGGTGGGGGAAATTGGACAGATCTGATCATTGAAATGAGATCTTCCCAGAAGACCAATGTATAGGTACTTATCAGCCCAGTAGGTTTTAATCCTTTGTATGTATACTACAAAACGGGATCAGTCAGCACTTGTGTATTGGGTAGGCCTACGTTTATTACTACATAAACTTTGTGCAGTAAGTACATCAATCACTCTTCTTCCTAGTAACGGGATCCAGGCTTCCCATTTATTCCTACAGCTTTTATGGATTAGATTTTATGACTTGTAAGGTTAAAAAAAAAAAAAAAAACACCTGAAAATAGTATCGTTTTTTTTATTTTCTTTTGGACAAAAGTTTTTGCAACTATCATTTACTAGTGAGGTACACAGTAGACATGGCAATTGTTTGCTGTAAAACGAATGGTCAGGTGGTTACTGCATAATATATGGTTGTTAGATGATGTGATGGGCCGTTACATATTGCAGGAATCAAGAGACGTTTAAGAGGGCATAAATTAAATCTCCATGGGGATAAGGATTGCAATACATAAAACATTGTTGGAATAATTACAGCTTAACGTTATTTTAAAGGAATATTAGATCTTTTTGTTATTTTAGGAAAACCAGAGGAAATAAGTTTGTGTCAGTCAGTGTCCAACTGTCACTTTTTAACCCATACTACTAAACTGACCTGGAATCTGGTTGCTATGGGCAACACTAACACTTCCACCTTTGTTTCAGGGAGTCTGTTGACCTTACTGAAACCTGTATATAAGGCCTCTCTCATACCCATAGTATGAAAAGAAACCTGGTAACAGCAACATTATGCATGGCACTTCAGACAGCTGTTGTATTTTTCCTCCAACAAATCAGTCTATTTATAGAAGCACAACTCTATATTGAAGTATTGTATTCTAACACAGTCTGGTACATTATAGGGGAAGGCAGCAATTATTCAAAAGATTTTAGGACTAAACTCGGGGTGGGAAACGATTACCTGTTGACAAAAATTGAGCACACTTGGAATTCTGCGGCGACTTTGCTGTGTCCGTCCAAAGTGATAACAGTTTTGTGTAAATGTCATTGGAGTGAACTACCCAAAGCTTTCTTTGCAGTAGTACAGCTTGGACCTTAGAAAGAGATGGTAGATCCCGAAAGCTTATCCATGAAGATGTAATGGTTAGTGCAAACATTTAAAAAAAAGTATCATAGAGATGACTCCAATATGTATATGCAAACAATACAATATGTATATACAAAGTACAAACGCACAATACAAACCAGTTGCTAGCTAAAGTCTGTAAAAAAAAATTCATTTATAACCCCTTTTGGTAATAATAGCCATCATTTAAATGGTATCAATAATCCTCTACCTGACTTCTGTCATGAGAGAAAGACTTTACGTGTCACATACCTCTTGAAATTGCTAGTTGCCTGGCAAGTTCTGGCTTTATTACTTTCAAAGTCACTGACCTAGAACAGAAACTCTCTATGTACATACTTGTTACAGGTCAGCAACTCCAAGTATTCAAGCTGTTGCATCATCATCATGACAGTAACTAGCATGTTCAGGAAGAGATCAAGAATTGCAGCCCCTGTAATTCTCTTAAAGGAGAGCTATGAGGTGAGTTATTTCCACTCATCCTCATAGTTGGAGCCGACATGTGACAATGAGACTGCCACAGGTCGGCTTTATTGATCGGGAAGTGAGCAGAAACATGCCGCCGATCCGCTCACTTCCTGATCGTCTCCCTGCAGTGAACAATGGCTGTCAGTCACCGCCGGGATTCCCCTCTCCGATCCTTCAGCGCTGAGTGGAGGAACGATCGGAGGAGGGGGGGCGGGCTCTGCCTGTAGATGGGCAGAGCCAGCTGTCACTTACACAGATGGATGGATTTCGACAGTACTGTCAGGATCCGTCCCGGCTGCGACACTCTCAGTATATTGTGAGCAATAGCTTGCGATATACTGAGCTTTGGGTCACGGCAGGTGGTTAGTATATGTCCTCCCGTGACCCTAAAGAGAACTATGGGGAAAAACACTTACCCCATAGTTCTCTTTTAAGGCAGGTTTACTTTCATATTTATGTACTTGCTGAGGGCCTCATGTGGTTAGCAGAGCAATGGTTGGGGGACCAATGATCCATGGCTGAACAGTACATAGCACTGTTGTTTTCAGAGGAAAGGACAACATCCGTGAAAACTGATAAGCTGTATGTTGTATTTTACCTTCTTTGCATTTATGTGTGATACATGGGTCGAAGAGCAACTGTAGACGGCTTCTAGACCTTCTGTAAACTAAACAAACTGCTATATTCTTGTAAGAATCTTAGACATTTTCCCATTCATAGCACTGTAATGCACCTCGAGTAAAAACAGTCCATACGTTCTAGGAAAACTGTGCAGTTTTTATAGAGCACTTGTCATGTTCTACATTAATAAGCTGACTTCTACACTGCATGTATTGAAGAGACCATTTTTCATAAGAAGGTCAGCAATTGTAGCCTATAGGTCTCTCTATGTACACGTTTCCTGCAGAGTCACTGATCCAGGACAAGTGCAGCAAGTGAAGTCAGAGAAAACTCCTGTGTGTCAGAGAAAACTCCAAGTGAAGTCAGAGAAAACGCCTGAATAATGCAGTGGCTCAGGACCCATATACGTCTTTGCAGTGTGTTAACCACACACATTAATACATGTTGGGTTAAGGCAGCCCATTATTTGAATTAGATACCTAACACAAGAAAAGGCATTGCTTCATTGTAGTGCATGGGCATGGTGGGTTGGGGCGCAGCCTGTCAATCCATCTTAAAGTATTGAATCCTATTCACAGACAGGCCAGGCAGTGGGCATTTTCAGAAGCCAAGGACAGTGCTGGCAGCCTGTGTATTTCCTTTAAATCGTTGCTTTTCTCTAACGAATGATCTGTAAGAACCCTATACTAAGGGGTCTATTCACGAAGCAGCCGAAGGATCTAGCCGTAGTTTCGGCTGATCCTTCGGCTAGCTTCGGCCCCAGGACCCCTTCGGTTCAGGAGAACCGAAGGGCTGCTATACGGGCTATTCACAATAGCCCATACAGCTCCCGAAGTTGGCCTGGCGGCTCAGTCGAGCCGAACGCATATGCCACGGCTCGACTGAGCCGAGGTGAAAGCCGAAGCTGGCTGAGCCAGCCTGCTTCTGACAGCTGGGCGGAGCCAGCCGTGATCTTACAGCTGGCTCCGGCCACTTGCAGAGAGATCAGCGTCCCTGGTTACCAGCTAACCAGGGACACTGATCTCCAAACAGCCTAACTCTCCCGGGCGCTCCGGGAGTCTCCCGCTCCCGGCCGCCCAGGAGAGAAACAATGCTTTTTCTTTTTTATTCTGATCAGAGCCATTGGCTGGCGTCAGAATAAAAAAAAATTTGTCACCATAGGAATGCCTTATTAGATTCCTATTGGCTATTTCAATTTGCAATAGCAAACTAGCTATAGCACCCGCCCACTGCTGCAGTTCTCCATCAGGTCCCCACTAGTGATTCACAGCAGCAGAGGGCGGGTGCAATAGCTAGCTTGCTATTGGCTCTTGCAAATTGAAATAGCCAATAGGAATCTAGCAATGCATTCCTATGGCGTAAATGTTTTTCTTTTCTTTTTTTTGACGGCAGCAGAACTGCCGGACAATAGAAAACAGTTGGGCGGAGCTAGCTGTCACTGCTAGCTCCGCACAATCGGTTTCTATTTATTTTTTTGTACTTTTTTTAAAACTATTTTTCTTTTCTGCTCGGTCCCTCTGAGGGGCTCGGCACACAGCGCACTTCATAGCTATAGCGCTCACGGGATATAAAAGCAGCACTGCCCCAGACAGGGTATGGCGGTGAGAAGGTCACTATTCCTCTGTAACTGAGAAAGGAATGGGGACGTTATGTAAAAGTCTGCTTACCCTTTACCCAGTAACCATGTACCAAGTTTTATAGCAAACCAATAACCATGTAACCCGTTTTATGGCGCTTCCAAAGTGGCAGATTCACCTTTATGCTTAAATAGGAAACTTGTCACCTTGACACATCAGCTATTCATGTCTCATGTTCTGCATTATAATGTATGGCTACTAACAAAATGCATAAATGGTTCTAATAATTAGTTTTCACCCAATGGTCACAATTGTTATCCACCTGGCTGAAAGTTGAATACATAAACAGTTTTCACTTAACAAGATCAAATTGCTGCTTAATGGTGCCAGATGTGTAATGTGTATGCAAACGAATTGAAAGAAACTTGAATTTTTTTTTAAAGTTTTGATCCTTTGAAGTGTATATATTTATTTTCCTTGTTTATTATCAAATACAATACACTGAAAATAAGTTTGTCTTGTGAAATATTTATGGAAAATTTGCAAAAATGTACTTATTGATTGAATGGCAAAATGGTGGAAGAGGCAAATGAAGTGTGCCCATGTGTAACAAAATCTAAAGACCATCTTTAATTGGCTTGCACACTTTTCAGCTTCATGGTGTTCCTGAAATATGTTCCTGTGGCCCAATCCACAGTGCAGGGCTGCCTTCACAAATATAGATACTCCCTTCATCAGCACCAGTGTTCCTGGAGATGTGCTCGGTGGCCCCCTTCTTGCCACAGCCATGCCTCTATATGTCATGGCCATTACCTACAGCAGCACCACAGTGTTCTTGGAAATGTCCCACTGGCCCCTTTGCTGGCACAGCCATGCCACTAAAAATACCATTCCCATTCCCTACGAGAGTGTTCCTAGAAATATCCCACTCACCCTATCAGTACTTGCCGGTACAGTCATGCCTTTGCAAATTTCATTGCAATTACTGTTCCTTGAAATATCCCTGCGGCCCCAACCTTGGCGCAGTGCTGCCTCTAAAAAGTAATCTCACTATTCCCTACATCAGCAGCACAGTATTCCTAGAAATGCCCCTGTGGCTGCATCCCTGGTGTGCATGTAGCATGTGAATGGGCCCATAGAGTTTCTATTCCCTTTCACACTAAACTGCAGTGCATAGATGTAAACCAGTCAGAGGAAAGAATTAGATTTCTACTTACGGTAACATGCGTTTTAAGATAGCAAAATGCAAGAGTTTTTGCTGCATCAAAATATGCCCTAAAGAATGCGCAAACAATGTTTATATACCCAACATGTAATGCCTAACAGATATGGACAGCTGGTCATTCCCACAGTTAAAGGTAGTATCCAGCCCCGCTTTCTTTACACACAACATATCCAGTGTGATGGACCCGCAACCATATGTAAAGTCACATGTCAGCATTATTAAATCACATTTCTGTTTTAATTTGAATATTAACTCTCAAAGTATTCTGGATAGGGATATAAAAATGCAGCTACTGTGACCTGGCCTCTGGCTACCAGAAACATTTTAGGTGTTTTGACATCATTAGAAACTGCTGAGTGTATATTGTTTTCAGTGAGAGACCCTTTCTGGTAGGCTTGTAGGGAGATAAGTAAATTAGGAAATCGCAGACAGGAAGCAGAGACTTGGAAGTATATTTTTAATGGGCAGCACAATAACATACACAATTCTCGGTAACTTCCACCAGACATTGCAGAAAAAACAACAACTCAGCACTGCCTGCATGCATGCATTGCCTCATTTCTAAACACGCAAAGAACAGCTACTGCTGTCCAATCGTGATTTCTCCACATGTAAGTATCAGGGGTGCAGCTGGGAGAGGAGAACATCCCTGTCATATGATTCAAAGGAGTGGTGTCATGCCTTGCTTATCTCTATCCTGAGGTGATCCTAGTGCTAGATCATAAGTTAACAGTATAGCGTATCTAAGCCCCAAACCAAAAATCTCATATATTGTGACTTACCAGTGAAATAAAGGTTATGTTTCCTTCCTTGAGAGACGCTAGTTCAGAGATAATTGGGTTATACAGTGAGGTGACCATACATCCTCTTCTTCCGGGAACAGTTCCTGATTTCAGGAAGCTGTCCTCGTATAAAAAGTGTCCACAGCTAAAATAGAGTCCCCTGGGAGCTGCGTGGTAATGTGTGTAGCTGGGAACTTGCACGGGGCAAAGTTGCCTCAGCAATGATACACCCACGTCTCTATGGATGCCATCGGGGCTGTTGGCGGAGCCTTACCGCAGTGCCAGTATCGGGTATCCTTTTATGCTAAAGCCACTGCTTCCTTTGACATGCTTCCATTTCCATAGATGCCGTCATGGCTGCGGGCCATAACCTTGCCGCAATCAGGCCTCTAGTTATTCTGTGTGACGCTGTGCCATCAGGATGGACACCGCAAGAGTCATGGGTGGAGCCTAAAAGGGGGAATTCAATCAAGGCTTTGTGCCACTTTTCTGACAGCATGGACCTTTAAAAGATCCTGTGCCAGGTTCAGAAAAGCCCTGACACTAGTTTTGGTGGCTTTACCCACACTTGTGGCAGATTCAGGTAGTTCTTAATAGCGCCAGCTTTACAAAGTAGCCCTATGGCTGCACGAAATTCAGAGATGATTACCTCCAGTACGTAGCGAAACAAAACTGTAGATAATTAAGTCTCACGCTAAGCTGACTTAAGGTGCCCATACACTGTATGATTATCGTACAAGAATCGTGGGAAATCCCGCGATCGTACGATAATCGCAAAGTGTATGGAAGGCGTGCGACCGTTTCGACTGTACGGTCGCACGTCTTCCGTCGAACAAGCAGACTTGAAAACCCACCGAGAATCGTACAATTCTCAGCGGGTTAGTGGCGTGCCTGCACACTGCCCGTTTGCAGTCATCGGAAGCCTGCCCCTCATTGGTCATCGCAAGTATGATCTGCCTGTCCAAGATAGGCAGATCGTACGAGTTTTTAATTACCTTACAACCATCGCAAGACAAAAGTCGTGCGATGGTTGTAAGGTGTATGGGCACCTTTACAGAGACAGGCAAAGTTCCTGCCTCTGTATTCTGTGTAGTAGTGCGGTATATGTTTGCCTGTGGTACCCCCTCCCCACTTGTTACTGGATGTTAAGGATCCCGTCGGCTGCACAGCTAACAGCCTCCAAGCAACCAGTGACACTGTCGGTGGGCAGAGCCTGAAGGGGAAATTGAGGGACTAGTTACCCATCAAGTCCGCTCCCCTAATGCTTCACAGCAGGCAGAGTGTATAGCCAATAGACAGACTGATATTGGCTATAAAATCTGCCACTGCCTGCTGTCAATAACTAGCAGTGAGGACCAGATGGGCAACTTGTCCAGGCTCCGCCCACTTTCAGCATAACAGCTTTTAACCACTTGCTGACCGGGGTGTTTATACCCCCTTCCTGGCCAGGCCATTTTTCAGTATTCGGCGCTGCGGTACTTTGACTGACATTTATTCCGTCATGCAACGCTGTACTGAAATGAATTTTATACCATTGTTTGGGGACAGATAGAGCTTTCTCATGGTGGTATTTAATCACCACTACAGGTTTTTTTTTTTTTACAGTATAATAAAAAAAGTACCAAACATTTTGAAAAAACCTGTTCTCCCTACTTTATTATAAAACATTTATTATTACCCAATTTTTTGGTAAAACTTCAGTTTAGTGTTATCAGTGATTGATGGCCCTAGAATTATTGCTCTCATTCCGACGTTCGCGGCGATATGTAACATGTGCATCGCAATGGATGTAATCGGCGTTTTCGCACATAGGCGGGCTTGACGTGTGGGGGCGGGGACTTTGATTTTTTTTTGTTTTTTTTATTGCTTTGATATGTGATTTTTTTTATTTTTTTTGTAACAAATGTTTTTAAAACTTTTTTTTCCCACTGAACTTTATTGCTATCACATAGGGAGCAAGCAAGCTCCCTATGTGATAGCCAATTTGCAGTGACAGGTCCTCTTTATGGAGACATCAGGGGTCTTAAGACCCTCGCCCACCGGCCCTCAAGAAGCCGCTGTCCGGCCGTTTAATTACAATGGCAGGACCGCAGGTAGTTAAAAATGCTTAGTAATGACAATCTACAAACACATACAGTTGTGTGAAAAAGTGTTGGCCCCCTCCCTGACTTTTCATTGCTTTGCACGTTTGTCACACTTTGTTTCATATCATCAAACAAATTTAAATATTAGTCAAAGATAATACAAGTAAACACAACATTCAGTTTTTAAAGGAAGGTTTTTATTATTAAGGCAAAACAAAATCCAAATCACCCACATGGCCCTGTGTGAAAAAGTGTTTGCCCCCCCCCTCCCTTAAAACATAGCTTAACTCTGGTTTATCACACCTGAGTTCAATTTCTCTAGCCACACCCAGGCCTGATCACTGCGACACCTGTTCGCTTACCATGAATTCTGTTGTCTACCAAAAAATCCTGAAGGATTATGTGCAGCCATCTGTTCGTGACCTCAAGCCGAAGCGAACTTGGGTTCTGCAGCAGGACAATGATCCACAAAACACCAGCAAGACCACCTCTGAATGGCTGAAGAAAAACAAAATGAAGAATTTGGAGTGGCCTAGTCAAAGTCCTGACCTGAATCCTATTGAGATGCTGTGGCAGTTCATGCTCAAAAACCTTCCAATGTGGCTGAATTACAACAATTCTGCAAAGATGAGTGGACCAAAATTCCTGCACAGCGCTGCAACAGATTCATTACAAGTTATCGCAAACGCTTGACTGCAGTTCTTGCTGCTAAGGGTGGCCCAACCAGTTATTAGGTTTAGGGGGCAAACACTTTTTCACACAGGGCCATGTGGGTTTGGATTTTGTTTTCCCTTAATAATAAAAACCTTCCTTTAAACACTGCATGTTGTGTTTACTTGTGTTATCTTTGACTAATATTTAAATTTGTTTGATGATCTGAAACATTAAAGTGTGACAAACGTGCAAAACAATGAAAAATCAGGAAGGTGGCCAACACTTCTTCACACAACTGTACTTCTAGATAATTGCCGGCTTTCTATTCTTTGTATACCTTTTTTCTTTTTTTCCCCCCTAGTCTTCTGACAGTGGTCTTGTTTACTAAAAGCAGATTAATCCATCTCCCTTTACTTCCTGGATCTCTGGCACATGTGACATGTGACCATGCACATCATGTCAGTGTAGGGAAAATGCCTTTCCCTGAGATCTCATGAGATTACAGATGAGATTTCCCAGTTTGTGAAATACTGTGTAGCTCGCTCCTACCGTAGCTCGACAGAGTTGGACATGTCTGGAAATGTTGCAGTTTTAAAAGCTAATAGTGTTTAAAGAAAAAAACCTGGGTGTGCATTGTGATGGACGAGCCCGGTCCGAACCCGCCGTACATCAATAACACGTGACTATATGCAGTTCCGAACCGACCGAGCCATCACAAGGACGTGGCGATACAACTCCCAGCCTCACACCACACAGAGATTTCCCAGCTCACGGGACAACAATATCAGGCCAGCAGACAGAGCGATCATCACTAGGGTTGGTTAACTCTGCAGTTAACCCTTTACACACAAAAAAGTAGCTGCCACCACGTGTTTTAAAGGAAACACGCAATGTTCTAAGAAAATGCTGTGTCAATTAAAACACAAACAAAGCCTATGGTACCACTGTCCTTTCAGACAGGAATATGACAGGTTTCACTATACAGCAGCACTCTTCACGGAGACAAGGATACTTAAGTTTGTATTTAAAGCATAGAGACAAGCTGAACTATTTTTGAGATCGTCCTTTAATAAAAGAAACGGTACAGAAAAAAAAAAATATACAGCAAAAGATATTAACAAAGAGACAGAGATAACAACAGTAAAATAAAAAGCAATGAAAATACTTACCAGTCCTGGGCTTGTAGATTCAGAAAGAGTCCAGAAGATGGATCTGCACAGCTCTTTCTCCAAATAAGGCTTGCAAAGATTCTTCCTTGATGCTAAAGGGGAACTCTTGGATGTTACACGAGACTCTTGATGTTCAAAGAGCTTCCTCTAGATGTTAAACAATAGCTTCTTTAGCTGCCTTTGCATTATCTTTTTGTCAGTCCTCTCGAGGTTATCACGGAGCCGGCCCATAAGGCAGGGCTGGAGAGGGTGAGCAGGAGGGCTAAGCCTTTATGATGTCCTCTGTTCCTCTCAAACTGTCAATTTCATAGCTGTAAACATAGTTTAATATTCTTACCCATCACTGTTTTAGGGAGCAAAAATAAAAGATCAAAGACTAAACCAATATGGTTTAATAAAACTGTAAAATGACAACTCCTAAATTATTGTACATCATGAAATTAGCTTTAGATCAAAACCAAACTTACCATGTGTGCCAATTATGGCTGGCCCAGGAGGGGTAATGTGGCCTGTCAGGCCCCTTACCACTATAACCCACACGAGTGATATACAGTATGTGTGATTTCTCTTGACGAGACAGTTATTTATGCAATTTATTTTACAAGATCACTCTGATCCAGTTATGATTTTTTAATTTGGTGTTAACTTCAGTTTATGGCTCAGGGTTGAATCTGAGTTCAGCTGGGTCATTATCCATGCCAAACCCACGTGTGTTTACTTAGATCTGTCGGATGCCAATTTATTGGTGATCAGCAAAAATGCCTGGTACCTCGCGTAGGTAATTAGTGCTGGGGACTATAAAGATCACAGGCCCAGATTAGCAGATATCGGTTTGCTGAAATTTGAGGAGGCCTAAACAAAATTAGGGGCAGCCTGGGGTCATTTGAACTAGAAAGACTGCATTTCTTCCAAGGTAAGAGAAGAGATAATTTCATACTGATTACATATGTGCAAACCTCATTACCATCACATGCATGTGGAATGTTATATATATTCTGATTTGCTGAAGCTTGCTTTATCTTTGCACCAGTTAGTGGATAAGTTGTGCTCTCCAAAATTAAAGGTATTGCTAGGACTAGACCGAGATGTTCCAATGAGTCAGTTTCAGCGATGATTTCGGACGGTACAGAATCCATTAAAAATCATTGTAATATCTGGACAGTTAAGGCCATGCTGTCTGACAAAGCCTGCGCTGACTGTTCCCTCAACAGGAGGTGTTCTAAGTATCTTCTTGCTCTATGACTAAATCCCAGCAGGGGACAAAATGCATTAGGATGACATAGGTGAAGTGTCTGTTTGCTGCTTGTGCAAAAAAGCTTGGAGGATTCAATGCGAAGAGGTACGTGGATCTACAATTGTTTGATTTCATAAAAAGGACAACACAACAGTGAAAGTTCCACATTCACAACCACACATTTCAGCCCCCAATAAACTTCTAAAAACCATAGTCTCGTAAAAAAAATAGAACACAGTCACTATGTTGGTGGTAAATAGCAGGTATTTTATTTGTAATGAAAAAGAATTAACTTAAGTACCTGACCTATTGCATTTAGTCATGTATTGTAATTGTGTTACTCTACTTTTTGCATCGGAGACAAATATACAATGAACATTCAGATATTACAGATTGCACGCTAGATAAGATTTTCTTCCAGGCCGTGAACATTTAACCACCAAAAAAACATACTGTAATACAGTACAAAATTCCACACTCTAGCCTCAGCCAGTTATTATCAAACTTCTTCTGCTGCCATGTAAATCAATGGCGGTGTTTATGGGCGTACAAATTAATAACAGGACGAAGAAAAAAAAATATACATCGCACTGACACAAAAAGTCAGCTCTGTTAATTACTCATGCAACAAGTAACAAAACTTGCTGAAATGAAAAATACTTTCTAAAAACTTTTTTTTTGTTTTTTTTGCTTCTTTTGACTGCATAAATATTTAATACACAGTTGTTTTATGTTACTGAAATCAAATGAATTTCAAAATAATACAGAACAAAAATAAAATTTGGCTGCTACTGCTATTTTACATAAAGGTGCAAAATGGTTTATCGATCGTGTTCTGCTAGTTGGACCTCTCATACAACAACGCCTGTTCTATTGGTAAGCATGACGATACAACTAGAGTACAACCTACAGGTACACTTGAACGTACATGGGTGCTTGTGACGAGCTGCAAGGCAGAACAAAGTGGCAATGAAATAACAGACAAGTGACCGCTCAAATGTCCTGGTGCAAACTGCCTTGAGATGGTCAGCACATACAGTACATATAGCTACCAGACTGTGATACGCCCCACCCAATCTACCCAAATTTAGGCAAATCACACCAACCTTTGCCAAGTCATGGGAGTGTGAAAAGCAGGACATGAGTACTGCCAAAATAGGGAGGCATGCATACGTTTCATTTTCTGTACATAAAAAAGGGCCATACCCTGCCAGATTCTGTTCCCTGCCCTGATTTCTTGTGCCTCTTGCACTTCTTGGAAATATTATTAGCATTTCCCAATGTCTAAGCATTCCAGAGACAGTAGGAAATGACCGAGCCCGCCTTATAATCTGAAAGCTAGGGGCACAACT
This sequence comes from Nanorana parkeri, assembly GCF_000935625.1. Classification (NCBI taxonomy): domain Eukaryota; kingdom Metazoa; phylum Chordata; class Amphibia; order Anura; family Dicroglossidae; genus Nanorana; species Nanorana parkeri. The sequence continues at coordinate 2,871,893 of NW_017306327.1, read as the reverse complement.
GGAAAGACCTGTACTGCAGGGCTATCCAGAACTGCAGAACCAAGGCGTGGAATAGAAATGCTGCAAGATTCTGACATGCTCTCTGTCGCCCACTAGTGATAGCTCATGGCATTCTCTCTCACGCATAAATCCCGACAGCTTTCCTATTTGCCCCCCTCTTCGATAAATGCGGAATTTGAATGAATGAAATGGTGACCTAACATTTGTTAAAAAATTGTTCTTTACATTAAAAATGTCCGTGTTATCGAAAAACAATAAATAATGGCTAATTATGTTAATTCCCAATATATTGCTTTTTTGGTGTAATTAAGCTTGCTTATCTCAATTTCATAAGAGTTAAATAAAGCCCTTTTAAAATCATTAAATCCAGCAACACTTTGCCACAGTCCAGTCATTTAAAATTGTAAACAATACATTTAGCTACTCTGTTCGGGAATGGCCTGTGTATAGGAAACGCGCTTGGATTTCAAGATTAGCTGTATTGGCTAATTTGGCTAAAACAGTAGTAACCTTTTTGTGGTTTAAGGCCACACTATGTGGGCGGGGGGGGGATTTTTTTTTTCTATGTATGGAACATATTACGAAGAAACCCTCAGCAGCCGCACAAATGAAATATGGCTTTTGCTGAAGAGAAAATCTATTAAATTTGGGCAACATAAAAATAAACCCCCCACTAGTCTGCACTGCTTCTTGTGGACAAATTCATACTTTGCACTGCGTGTTCATTCAAGGCATTTTTTATATTTTTTTCATGCAAACAAGATTGGACTGCGCTGAGGTTGGGTCATGTGTCCTGTGCAAAAGGGAACCTACAATACTGGTAAATTCATTGCCCCCATGTTTCACAGGGATTATACATATACAGGTAAAAACATGTGAAGGTATAATATCTAATTCAGTGCACAGCTCGAAAATCGATTACATGCACAGATTGAGTGTGTTTAACCATACGGAGGTACTGAGCGTTTTACTAAAGCTGAATCTAACTGTCGCTTGCGCTGTTTCTTTGGCAGTCACAGTGCACACTAGTAATGTATTGATACCGAGACTTTAGTAAATGACTCATAATGCTCGACACTGGGCTGGGCCGCAAGTGGGGGCATATAGAAAAGCTTGGAAACATGTACATGTTTAAGGAAGTTGAATAAAACAAGGGTACAGACAAAGATATATTGATCTTCTATTTCTTGTGTTTATCAATTTTAGTCCCATGTAACAGGCAATTATAATAAAAAGGCCAATATTGTATTTACAATAATCTGTACATGACTGCGAGTCTGGTTTTTTTTTTTTCTTCGTATGCGGCTTATTTGTCCAAAGAAAGCTATCTAATAGGTTACTTGTAAGGATGGGCAGCTCAATGAAACAAACACAAGGAACTATGGGAGCTGTTGGTTGGGTGCTTTCTTCAGCCAGCAGACATAGCAGCAGAACTATATATATATTTATAGATGTCTGAAAGCTCACCATCGTCCTCAAGAGTCCAGTCTTTAGCGACTTAAAATACAATTTGTATGCGAGCCGAGTGATCCCTTTTTTTCTTGCAGTGCTTAAAACATAATTCAAGGTTGCATGTAAACTCATTTTTTTTTTAATTGTTCAAAGTTTCAGTTGTTAACGTTGGTAATAGAACAAGGAAGGGCTCCATGTAGTAATGAAGATGGCCAAATGTGTTCTAGTTCCTTGAAGACTCCTCAGAGCCCCGTTCATGCTGTAAATTATAGTAACAGTTCTGACACACTCGCACTGGTGAAGAAATCTTCAGGCGCTTGATCTCAGATTGGAATCGGCTGCACCTATGAAATAAAAAGGTATTTTATTAGCAACTGTTTGTGGTAGTTCATTGGAAAGTCCACTATTAACATAAACAAATTGGACCAATTGTTCAACAGAAATTACTCAGAAATGTATCTGGAAAAAAAAAAAAAGGTCAAGGCAACTGGATTTGCTGTATTTTTCCGACTTATTTTTCCAGTTGCCTTGACTTATTTTTTACAGATATACCATGACCTGGATGAATGAGAACCTTCACGGACACACTCAGAAATGGTAGTGAATCCTGCATCACATACTTATAAATATAAATTGCTTAATGTTTTTTGTTCAACTTTGAGCCATAAACTGGACTTTTGTACTGGATTTACAGTGCATAGAAATATTCCCCATCGTTTGGGTTCACAACATGAGACATTAGCCGGGTATATGCTGTGCTTCATTTACAGAGCAGAACACAGACATCCAAAGGTGGCCATACGCCTGCCGATTATTCTACGATCGTACAATAATCCGCAGGTGTATGGAAGGCGTGCGACCGTTTCTACTGTACGGTAGCACGTCTTTTGTCTTCCGAGCACGCTGGAAAACCTGCCGAGAATCGTACGATTTTCGGCGGGTTAGTGGCCGAACGGGCCGGTGTGCACTCAGCATTGTAATAATCGGAAGCCCTCCCCTCAGCGGGGCGGGCTTGCGATGATCGCAAGTACGATCTGCCTGTCCAAGATGAGCACGTCGTATAATATTTTAATTACCTTACAACCATCGCACGATGAAAGTCGTGCGATGGTTGTAAGGTGCATGGCCAGCTTAAGGGAAATCTAACAAAACACCTCACCACACTGATTGGCTGGGGTCCAGAAAGTAGGAATAAATGTTTTTGTGGAGATGTATGCATATGCAAGTATCACAGATATTTCACAGACATATAAAAGGCTAGAAGAAACATTACTTACTTTTGACAAAAAAGCTGGCCACAGTTCCTACAGTGATGTCGCCTCTCTGTTAAGGAAAACCTCACGGCACATCCTGAACAGCTGTCCATTCCTTCATCCTTTACCCAGTGGTCAGCAGCAGATCGCCCTGGTTGATCGCTTACAGACCAGCTGAACACCCGCCCTCTGCCGTCACCAACCAGAATCCTGCTGTGATCCCTGTTGACACAAAACAGAGCAATGGGTTAAAGAGCAGTATTATCAATCACCAGCCAGTTAAAACATTATATACTCACCAGTTATGGCTAACTACTAGTTCTTAATTATTCGTTTTTTTTTTATTTATTATGTCCACATGGGAAGGAGCTTGCCACAACAGTGGATGCCACCGTGTATGAAACAGTGGCCACTAGAAGATACAGGTGAGATGGCTGATACAAAGGTAAGTACTGCTTCCCTAATTCACCATTTTTCATCCAGGGAGTGTGAGAAAAATAGGAATTTTGTCTTCCCTGTAAAACTCTTTCTTAATCATACATCACAGGACATAGAATGTTATTCTTAGACCTCTGGGATGTCCAAAAACAGTACAACTGAGAGATGTGCAACTGAACAACCAAGTCAACAGGCCCACAACCCCACAGGGTAACAGAGGTGGCTAAGTAGCCTGCAGAACCTTGTGGCCGTAGTTGCCATGAGCTGGGGCCTGAATACCCACTTGGTAAAACTAAATAAAGTAGGAGCAGAAACCAGGAGACAGAGTGCATCTAGGCTGGGAAAGGTGGAACTTTGCCCCAGAGGTCATAAGCCAGGTAAATGAGCTCCCAAGTACTCCAATGAAGGCAGAATGAGAAGAAGGCTGTCCCCTATGGGGACCTACCAGGACAACAAAACAGAGAGCTGGACTGACAAGAAAGAGTAGCAGCTGAGGGATAAACTTAAACAGCACGCACCCCACCCAGACACTGCAAAGAATAGAGGATTGCTAGGTCTGGTGCCCGATCTACTCAGTTTGTGGCTGAACCTAGAATCCAGTAAGTCTAAGTCCTGCATCCCTCTACCTGTGACAGAGGACTTAAACACCTCAGACTAAGGAAACCATCCTCTGGAGTCCTGATGTTGACAACTGAAAATATTCGCCTTTCAAGTTTCCACGTCTGGGACAGCCATAGCAGTCAAGTCTGGGATTTCTGTGCAGGCCAAAAGCAGATCGCTTTCATGTATTGTTTGCGAAACATCAGATTTCTCCTTGAAGGATGATGTAAGTCACTGCTGTGCTATAGATCATTTGAATCCTGGTTTGATGATCTTATAGATGTGAAGTCCAACAGTGAAGGGATAACTGAAGCGGTTTGAGCTCTGGAATGCTGATCGGGAGACAGGTTTCCTCAGACAACCAGGTCCCCTGCCAGATAGGTTGATATCTGTCACCTACTAAACAATTGAGAGGAAGGATTTTCCCTACTCCTGTTGAATTTGTGACCCACCCTCTTGCCCCACGCTGCCAGAATGGTGAGCTCCAATGGTCTGGGGTTAAGGAGTACATGGGGCTGCTTCCAAAGAGGACAGCCTTTAGAACGCAAAAACCTGCATGCAAAAATGCACGGACAGTTAGCTGCTGAACTGGAGAGTCTGGAGCTGGTCCAGGGGGAAAATACATTGAACAGGGTTGTGTCTAAAAATCAGACTCAGATACTCCAGCACTGAGTTGAGGAGATTCAGGATCCTTCTGGATTTCTGTAGGGTCTGCACAGTCTGATGGATGGTGGCTGAATGAATTGGAGTTGATTAATCCTTCAGAAGAAGGTAGAATATCCCACTGAGGAAATACCCTGCAGTTAAAGCAGAGCAAGAACAGGGGCTGGTGCTTTGTAAGACTTGAGAAGCAGAGGCCAGGCCCTAGAAAAGTCCACAATTTGGAAAGGTTGTCCACCCACAGCAGAAAATGCAGATTGTGTAGAAGAGCCAGGAAGATGGGGACATGCAAGCGGACATCACCGACTTCCACAGAGGCCAGAAGATCTCCTGGGCGGGGGGAAGTAATGACAGACCTGGCGGATTCCATGTGGAAATTTTCTACCCGATCCACAAGCTGCTAACTTGTGCCGCAGTGGCTGTGTAAAGGAAAAGGGTAGATTTTCTCAAAGCAGAGAATAAAACATCCATTTCCTAAGGACACCAGCAAAAAACATAGGCTTACTAGGGGTTAGAAGGGTTATACTGGGCTGTCCTTACAGTTCTAGTCTCCTGAAGGTGTCAGTATAATCCAGTATATCGATGTGGATACTAGCTGCACACCATACAGTGTTGTGCCAGTAGTAAGCGAGATGGCGTGCACAGTGAATGCAGCTCCAGTATTTGAAGATAAGTTATCAGTACCATCACTGTGCCGCCTTAAGGAGAAGACACTGTCTGGCCCTGAAATGATTGCACTTTAAATTGCTGTGTGCTAGTGACTTATCTTCAAAGACCTGAGCATAACCCAGTGGTCTAAGAATATCCTCCAGTGTTCTGAGATGTGTGATTAGGAAACACCTTTTAATTAAGTGTAGGTACTTTTTAAAGTCCCCTAATTATAACGAATACATAAACTTAGAAAGGCAACAGGAAAAACTCTAAGATAGCCACACGTTGGCTCGTTGGATGGCTTTCACTCTAATGTAGCTCTGGGTATAGGAGGCAAGTCATGGATACAGCCCAAAGACATACAAGTACAAGTATGAAAGTACTATTTTAATTATACATTCTATACATGCAGCTGGGCATACAGTATTGTATGTTTATGGTTCATAGGCAACAACTTAATGAGTAAAGAAAGCAAACAACAAAAGCGTTGAATAGCTAGAGCTGACAGTTTAAGCTTTAGAAAATAGCATATGACTGAGAGCTGAAAACATCCACGCCACACCCATGCTCTAACCTTCCATCGCACAGCATGCACATGGGGATACATCAGTTTATACAGTAGTAAGAATCCAGCAGATATCCTGCCAAGTGGTCTGTTTCATATGGTCACAGCCAATCTTAAAACTATAACCTGGGTAGCTGAAAGCTGAACGCCAGGCAAAAATAAAATACACAAATTAATGCAGCTCTGTAACCATTAACACATCATTAAAAGGAGAACTATGAGGTGAGTGAAAATCACTCACCCTCATAGTTCGAACAGACATGTGACAATGAAACTGTCACACGTTGGCTCAATAGATCGGGAAGTGAGCGAACACATACCGCCGCTCGCTCACTTCTCGATCTATCCCTGCAGACAGCCGTGTGACTGTCACTCACGGCTCCCTGCAGGGATCCCCCCCCCCTGACAGTAATGTCGGGATCCGTCCCGACTGCGGCGGTCTCATTATACCGCGAGCTGTAGCTCACGATATACTGAGCTTTGGGTGACGGGAAGACGCTAGTTTGTGTCCTCCCGTTACCCTTAGGAGAACTATGGGGAAAGGCCCTGACCCCATAATTCTCCTTTAAATGAATTCTTTAGATGTTAGTCCCTGAATGTGACTAGGCACCATTATCCTGTGGGCCCTGTACAGCTCAGTTCAGAGAGTTGGAGGGAGAAACCACACAAGGAGCCAAAGAGGTGTGCTGCAGTGCAAGAAGAGTTTAAGAATTCAAAATATGAGTGTTTTTGGAAATGATTGGTTGGGTAAGGTTTGTCCATCCTCCAAATACATATCCATCAGAACATCACAGAGTTTCTCCCTGATTTAAGGGGTGTTTGGATGTGGCAGTTATGACAGTAAAAGATGATTATCCCCAGCACTCAAACTGACAGAAGTGATGCAAAAGTTGTTTCTGAAGGGCTTAGCCCAGCAAGACCTTATATGAAATGTCCATGTAACGTTAAAAAATATCATCTCTGTGCCCATGCATGATTTATAGTATTCATCTTAACTCACTTGGATATTCCCAGTGCAGTTATATCTGCAGGATGTGCATTGTCTTTCCTGTCAAATGCTGTGTGCATAGTGAGCTTGCTTCGAAATACTAACTGTCGCTCCCATCTGTATCCTGCAACAAAGAAAAAAAGGGAACTTGTTTACAGAGCACAGCTAAATACAGCGACATACAAGATCAATGCAATACATGGAATCCATCCACAATGTTCAGTGCGTACTGCTTATTATGGATACTGAAAATTTAGCAATGGTACTTTTACTGACAGAAGTATGATTTTAAAGGCTTTAACAACAACCAATGTATTCAACAGGAAGGGCAGAAAAGGTCAATTATAACATCATTGCCTCTCAAACAGTGTTTGCTGGAGGAAGTCTGCTGTAGGTAAAAAGAAACTGCTTACCTGTTTTCAGTTTGTTATAGTGGCGGACTTCCTGCTGGCTTGTCTGGGCACTGCTCTGAGCTTGTGGGAACTGTTTTAAATGGCCTTCAGAATAGTTTACCACTATAAAGCCGTCTTTTTCATCCAGACTCAGCTGATCCGACCAGCGCCTGGAGTCATCAGATCCGCTATCCCCAGACCATGCTGCCAAGCCAGCCCTGGCAGAGCATGCCCTTGTCCGAGGCACAACATTGCTAGGCTGAGCTTGGCTTTCCTTTGATGCAGCGTCCTGACTGGAGCTTTGATCTTCTATATCAGAGTCACTGCTGTCATCATCCTGAGCTTCGGGTCCTGTAAGCAAACAATGGTGATGGCTGTCAGTCATCTGCTGGCTCAAAGTTATGAAGACTGCTTCGTGTAGAGAAATGCAGGAAAGAAATACCTAAATGTGTATCTGAGCACTCATCTGGCAACTCCATGGCATCTGCAGGATCTGGAGCTGGTGTCTCTGGCACTTGTAAAAACTCCATCCTCCAAAACTATAAGCAAAAGGTAGCAAAGGAACAAAATTATAATTTATGTTTTTTTATAAGTGCTTTTTATATACTTCAGGTTTATTTATACATCAGCTTTTCAATAGTACTGCATTGTCCTGGAGACTGATTGGCCAGCGCAATAACCTCCTGCACAAAGCCTTTACAACTGGACAGCTTAACTGGAAAGAAAAGCTTCACAAAGCTTCCTAAGGGCTCATTGTAATTACTCCCTAACGAGAACACAGTCAGCTGGCAGTTGACATTTAACTGGACTGGAGTCAGTCTCTTGGCAAAAATTAAAACACGCACAGCAGCTTTCCGATCCCAATTAAAAACCTGCCAAGTTACTTGGGGGATAGGGGTTCGGGGGTTACTATATGTTGGTCCTAGGAAATTGACCTATGGTATTTGATATATTGTTTTGGATATCTATATCTCTTTGTGAATACTTGTGTGACAAATTCTTGGAGAACATTTTTGTAATAAAATATGTTTAAAAAAAAAAAACCTGCCAAGTTCAAGCATAAGTATAGCATCACTACATACACTACCACCACCAATATGTAAAGAGCATTGATGAGCAATACCGCATGCTAATCAGATACTATGGCAGTCAGAGTTTAAATACAGTCTCCAGGCTTAATAGCGGATGCGTTATAGCTGGCTGTAATGGGTCAGTTTTTTTAACTAAACATCAACAAATGAGGCAATTATGTGTTAATACACAAGATAGGGAAACTATACATTACAATAAATAGCTTTATTAGGGATGCACCAATATCCTTATTTCAGTATCAAGTACGAATACCGATATTTATATTTCAGCACTCACCGATACCGGTACATCCACTAGCATGGAGCTGGCTACCCAGGCAATCAAGAAGCTGGGCAGCAGGTAATGAAACACTGCCCGGATTTTTGATTGCCCGGGAAGATGGCTTCCCAGCCAAACAGCATGGAGCCGGCTTCACTGCCAATGGGGAAGCTGGGCAGCGGGTCCGGCTTCCCGATTGGCTGGGGACCCAGCTCCATGTACCCTCATGGCTCCGCCGGTCAGAGAAAATCTCCCTCTGACTGTAAGTTCTGGTATCGGGGGTATACATCAGAGCATTTGGGCGAGTATGAGTATCTAGCATCGGTAACGGTGCATCCCTATTAGTTTAGAGGTATTAATGGCAGTTCTTATTCGATATCAATATTTACTTACACGAACCACTCCATCGGAATGTCCTGTGACAATGACATTCTGGGTGTCCCATTCGTTCATTTCAGACACACAGCAACATAGTATCTGTTGGCTTCTTCCAGTGAAGGTGTTCACACTGACAATGGGATTGCCATTTATACTCCATACGTGTATATATGTGCCAGCACAGGACACAATGTCACCCTGCAAAAAAAGAGATTGTAACTTTCACACAAGAGCTTCCAAAATGAATACACACACCAAAAAAAAAAAAATTGATTTGCTTACACCTTTCCTGGGCATTATACTATTAATTGATAAGTAGCTGCAATCAGACAACTGTCGCACCTTATTCTAAAGAATTCGCATTTTATATTTCAAAGGTCAATCATTGAAGCCTAAAGTGACACTAAACTCGGGAGTAAAATCTTAAAAATGCATTCAAGTACCTGAACCAATAACAAAATTGTATCTTGTGTGTCACTCGGCTGCAGATCCTCAAATCATCTCTGAATTCATGCTGACACTGTCCTTCCTTCTGGAGAGTGGTTACTTTTGTTCCCCATGGTCCCTGTGTGTGTTGTAAAGTAGCCACCGCTCCAAGCTCACTCCTGTGATGGACTACAATCTCAAGTTTAGTTTACTAATCTGTATTGAGCTTGGAGATTGAACTTCTGAGTTTAGCGTCAGTTTAAGTTCATTTGCGAAACATCTAAAATTAACAGTGTAACCTCATTTAGAGAAGTTAATGGCACAAATTCAAATAGAAAATTATATATGAAACGTTGCCATTCCTCAGTATTAGTGAATGGCAACTCTGATCCTCCACTTCAGGACAGATTAACCTGATGAAGTGCCTAGGCTTTTAATCACGTGAAAAGTGCTGGAGGGAGCCGCACTGTCTAAAGAAAAGTTATAACGTATATCAGCCCTTCTGTGGGCCATTATTATTCACCACAGTGAGGATGTTAACATTTGAGCATAGGTCAACTTTAAGAAGCATGGAAAGGCGAGGTGTGATTTTAGTACAGTTCTGCCATGCAGAAAAAATTTTTTTTTAATTTCAAAAGGATAATTATTCAAAGCCTGGAACTGTCCTTAGAAATGTGGAACAGCTAGCAACTAAGGTGACCTCACTTTATGGCCTATATCACAGAGAAAACGAAGAAGTGATTACTGAAGTGAAATGTAACACAAGTAAAGTTATATGCTCGTTGCAAACAGTAAGCAGAACTGAATTTGCACATATATGTGTAAAAAAAAACAAAACATTTTTTTTGTATTATGGAATAGAGTTAAAACATGTAATGTAATGATATACTCAAATACTATGTTCCTTTTTTTTTTTTTTTATTCACCTATTTATATTTTTCTCTACATCAAAATGCAGACCAAGATGACCAGCAAAACTCTCAAGTCAAGATTAAATCCTGCCTCTCACCTTGCTATCTGAAATTCCAATGTCTGTCTGAACTGCCCATACCAAATGGGGGCTGAACTTAATCTTAACTTGGGCAAAAAGGTCTCATGTACAACATGGGCCTTGGAACCATGGTGAAGCCACCAGAATGCAGAAGACTAGACTTCAGCACTAATTTAAGCTGTGTGAAGAAAAGGTGACCAGTGCAATGGTTTACTTTGTCCCAACCCGTCATTTGTACACAGCATATAGATGAGAGATTCAAAAAGAAATTGATATATTAAAATATTATTATTACTACACATGTACTAATCACATCTGAATACACACATTAGGACATATTTCACTGTAGTGGTTCTTTCAAATAAGACTATATATAAATGTACATACCAACTGCACCCTTATGCCAACACTTACCGTTAACTCATTTATACAAAGAGCTGACACAGGAGCTCTGTGTCCACGTAACTGGGTTACAAATGCCAGCTTGTTCAGGTCCCAGATAATGCATGTTCGGTCACGTGATCCACTTACAACTATATGATAGGCCAGAGAAGCAGTCAAACAGGTCACTGTTTCGGTATGCCCAATCAAAGCCTGGAAAATATGGAATGGAACACGTGCTCACATTTTCATACATGACAAGTATTATAAACTGAACAATTACCAGATTGTGATTGCATGTCCTCAGGTTGAGTGAAATCCATTAGGGTACTTTTTCTGCACAAAAAGTGTCAAAAAGTGAGATTCTTCCAATAAATGTCATCCATGACCTAATAGTCCATGGACATTTGACCATTTCATGTTTCATTGCTGAATTAATACATAACCATTCCCGTATCAATTAAACAGATGAAGGGGAGGGGGTCTACACTGGCCCAATTTTTTTCATCATTGCCCTATAAAAAGAAAAGGTGTGTCTGAAGAAGCTAAATTCTTGTAGATCTTGTCAAAATAACGAATTATTCCCCAAAAAAGACGGACAAGGGTGTTTCTTAGTGTAACCCTTGCATTCGGAATGGATCTGAACTGGACTCCACAAAATACAGCAGAAATAAAGCAGGATGCAATGACAAACAATGGTTTTCTCACCCTTATGACACATGATGCCACTAACCTGTTTCAGAGTGAGGGCTTTAGCTTTCTCCTTTGAGGTCCCGACTTCCCATACACAAATCACTGTACTTGTTCCTCCAGTGATCACTAGTTTGGGGTTTGGACAAATGGCGCACAAGATCTGGCCCCATTCAGATAAACATTCATAGACAACAACTGCCTGCAATGCAAAGCAAAATAAATCCAGTCATGTAATGTCATTGCTGGCAGCCATCACAATTACTGCCTGGTGCAAATCAGATATTGGGAGATCTCAATTCTGGGAGCACTGACCCATGACATCACTGAGCTACACCCAAGGCAGAATTCAAATCTATATATTGTAAATCAGCTGGAAAGTGTGTTGCAGTATTTCTGCTGTTCAAACGACAGCCCATGAACAGAACAAATCTTCTAACGCAGCCGGTCTAGTTGCTTACCTAATCAAATACTTTAGTATCAATTGTAAAGGTAATACATCATCACTATTGAAGAGTTAGTGTGTCACAAACCTTGTCGGACTCGTAGGTTCCCAGCCTGCAGCTGAGGTCTGCATAGCCCCATGCAAAAGTCTTGTTCCATGCCGGAGGAATGAGGAACTTGTTTTGTTCTACAGACAGGATCCCTTTATCTGTACAAACAATCTGACCCACAGGCTCCTTCAGTTCTTGAAAAAGAAAAAGTAAATAGTATTATTAACGACACAAAGATAATAGCCATCAAATGTCCGAGAAAACATTAGAAGAATCTTATGACAGCAGTTATACACTGCTCAATAATATAGTACAAATTTGTTTTTCTTACCAGCAAGTGGGCCCATTTAAAAGGAGAATTATGAGGCAAGTGATTTTCACTCAGCCTCATAATCTGAGCCGACCTGTGACAATGAAACTGTCACAGGTCGGCTCAGTAGATCGGGAAGTGAGCGAACACATAGCGTCGCTCGCTCCTTCTCGATCCTGTCCCTGCAGAGAGCAGTGACTGCCACTCATGGCTCCCTGCAGGGATTCCTCCCCCCCTCCCATCTGATCCTCCAGCGCTGACTGGCGTAACGAATGGGGGAGGGGGCGGGCAGAGCTGGCTCTGCCTCTGGATAGGCAGAGCCAGCTGTCAATCCCGCAGCTGGGTTTATCTCAACAGCAATGTCAGGATCCGTTCCGGCGTCTCAGAATACCGCGAGCTGTAGCTCGCGTTACACTGAGCTTTGGGTCATGGGAGGACGCTAGTTTGTGTCCTCCCGTTACCCTTAAGAGAACTATGGGGAAAGGCCCTGACCCCATAGTTCTCCTTTAACAAAACTAAAGCACTACATTGTACAAAACATTTGACTAAAGTAAATGGTTTAGAAAACCACAGCTCCCACTTAAGGATAAGACTTCCGAACAGTGTAGTGTGAATATCATACCTTTGACTGGAGCCAAAGAAGGCCTTAAGTTGTCCAAATGATGAAAAAATATCTTATCACACGCAGACCCCAGTGGCATGGATATTGATGACGTGTCTCCGTTTACCCTGCTTCTGACACGTTTTGGTGGATGTGGCTTTTTAAACAACTGTTGGAAACAAGATAGATACATTGTCGAGAATTATGGTGTAAAATGTTCAACTTCTTGAAATAGAAAAATACAAATTTCAGTTTATATTGTGTATCTGCACAATATTTTATTAATATGTCTTGTGTATTTGCACAATATTTTATTGATCTGTATCTGCACAATATTTTATTGATGTGTGTTTGCACAATATTTTATTGATGTGTGTTTGCACAATATTTTATTGATGTGTGTTTGCACAATATTTTATTGATGTGTGTTTGCACAATATTTTATTGATGTGTGTTTGCACAATATTTTATTGATCTGTATCTGCACAATATTTTATTGATGTGTGTTTGCACAATATTTTATTGATGTGTGTTTGCACAATATTTTATTGATGTGTATCTGCACAATATTTTATTGATGTGTATCTGCACAATATTTTATTGATGTGTATCTGAACAATATTTTATTGATGTGTATCTGAACAATATTTTAATGTGTATTGCTTATCTGCACAATATGTTATTATAAAGTATTGTGTCAATCTAAACACCGAGTTCAACTATTCCTGCCACAAGAAACATCCTGTTCACTCAGATCACCAGGGCAAAAAATTGTTACGAGCAGCAAAAAAAAAAAAAGTCATAGTAATATTTGTACATGTGCACACCAGTACTTTATGCTCAGTAAGTGTTCACAGCTTCGAAGAGAAGGGTCCACATCATACCAACAAGACAACAGCACTGGCATAGTATGGGATTGTGTTGCAGACTACACAGCCCAAATATATATATAAAAATAAAAGCAAAATGCAACATGAAAGCACTTCCCTTTTTCTACATTTACCTGCTTTGGTATCTGTCCAAAATTGTTAATAAAGCCTATAGTAGCAGTCTCTTTCAGTGGGTCATTAATGTTGTAGATGTCCACTTGTCCCTCGTAGAAGAGGTGGTGAAAGACATTGACAGAATCTACAGCAGCGGGTCCCTGTTGCTTGTATCCGAAGATCAGGTCTATCCATTCATGCAGGTGGGCACTGACGTAGTCACATTCCAGAGCCTGAATAAACAGAAACAGCCTTTATACACAAGTCTGTGGCAAATCCTGCACATTTTTCCTTTGTAAATTCCATGAAAAGGTACAATTACTATCTGAATAGTAGTGAATTCGGAGATTTTACTTGTGAAATATAAAACTAGCTTTAAGCCATATTTTAGCACTTAATATACAATATGACTGTGAATTCAGTATATACATAAAATCTGTTCCATTAAGCTGACGTTTTCGCTAAGTATCATAGTATTTGTATTCACACTTGTAGAAGCTAAAAATAATTACGGTAATGATAACGTACTATAAACATATTAGAAATGTACTAAAAGTGTATTCTACAGACCCACATGATTTTGTCCTGAATACTGAGACCTGACCCAAACCAAGTACTAGCATACTGTAGCAGTGATGAGTAATACTCTCTATTTGTGGAACAGCTCTGATGCAGGGCTCAAGTACTAATAAAAAGCAACTCAGCAAAAACATCCATTTAAATATCTCCCTGAACAGTATTGCAGCATAGATCAGTTCATTGAACGATTGAGTTCACATATGGCATTGTTTTTCTATTTACCTCTCTGTGCACTCGAATAAATTCCCGCGGGTCACCTTTTGCCCATGGGGGTAGAATTACATCACCCAGTTTTGTTCCATTTTGTTTATAGCCTATATGAAAATAAACTTAAATTGTATTAACAGCATCCCTCAAATGAAACATGACATTAACATTTTACGTCTGAATTGCTTTACATCTGTAGCAATGAACACTGGTTTTCTACTAAAATGAGAGGGATTGTATAGGGCATATTTGGAGTCATTATTGCAGTGTTTACCTTAATCTCTTCTATCAAGTATGCATTTTACTAGCCTGTTTTTCCAGGTCTTTGCTATTGCATTACGAAGGGATTTAGAGAAGAGTCAGTTCTTGCAATTACCCTGTCACTCTCAACAACTGTTGAGGCAAGGTATCAGACACATAAGAAGTGCACTCTATGTGGTGAGAATTAGGCTGGCCAACTCTGCTGGCATTTCAACCGTTTCCTGAGAAATTTGCCAAAATATGATCCATGGGTGGCCCCTATCATCACCACCCGACTTGACAAAATTCAATATTTCAACTACCTTTTTCGAAGCAGAAAGATGAACAATTGAACAGTGTTGGTTGCTTGGTGTACACTAAAAAACTGTGTAAGCAACTAAATGTATTTAACTAGGAGCGATCAGGGGTGTCCCCAGGTGTGGTGTTACCCGGAGTGGCCACTGGGTGACACCCTGCTGGGACGTCTTCACCCATGTGCCTGACGTCATTACACACGTAATGACGTCATGCATGCTTACCTGGGGACGTTCACCCTGTGGGATAAGGTACGCTGCCGGGTTACCTCCTCTCTTGTGCAACTGTCAGGCTCTCAGTACATGACCGAGTGCCCGACTTTTCAGAGGGGGTGACACCAAAATTATAGTCAGTCATTTTTGTGTCACCCACTTTGATGGTGTCACTCTGTGTGGGCCACAACCCCTCGCCCACCTTGTGACGCTACTGGGAGTGATAACTTGGAGTTTATTTTATAATGTTATGGGAAGATTTCTGTTGAAATGAATGGTCTGGTGGCAGGGTCTCCAACAGCTGCTTTAAAACTCTGATGTTACAAAAAAAAAACTCATACCAAGATCAAAGTTGTTGGAGTTGAGAAGAAACTCTGGAAGATAAAAGAACTCCGGAATTAGCTCCTTCACGTCAGCCATGTTGTGCTTTGATGCAGAGTACCAAGCCTCCCGTACACTGTGAAACATCCGATCAGCCAAGTCAAAGTGCCCACCCTGTTGCAAAAAATATGGACAGATGGTACACAAGCTTTACAGCTGACACAACTGAACTTTCTTGTTAGGGTGCCTAGCATATAAAGTTTACTAAAAGACAGAACATTTGAAATGGCCAAATGCTCCTCATTATTAGAGATAGTCTAGTGCAGTGGTTCTCAACCTGTGTAACCTCAAGACCCACATTTGTCCTTGGTCATTAAGTTGTGACCCAGATCGCACTGGAATGCACAGGATTCTGGTACCGTGCATTCAGGTGCGGGCAATCGAATTGTGGGTGGGAGGTGCGTTTGGGGTGCCATTCAAATGAATGGCAATGCAACACACCTCCCACACCAGAACATGTGGTAAGCCCACCCAGTCTCCCTACCTTCCAAGAACTGGAGTAGGTCCTCAGCCTGTGGTCCAGTGTGGGCTGCTGTCCTGTGACGGAGCTCCATCCATATGTGCATTGCTTGTACAGCTCCCTTGTGCACCCTGTAGAGGTGTCAGGTGCCAGAATGTGATGTCACCCCGGTCCAGGCACCACTACAGGACATGTGAGGGAGCTGTAAGCAATGTATGTATGGATGGAGTTCCCTCATGGCCATAGCCCCATCCCACCTCAAGCTGACACTCCGCGCCGGGCAGCATATTTTGAATGGGTGTTTGGTGCGAGAACTGACAGTGCTGCGCTAGGGGGAGGCAGAGGAGCCTCTCACCAAGAAAAGTTGAAGGCATGTGGCGACCCACTGAACACGGGGTCGCGACCCACTTTTGGGTCACGACCCACCATTTGAGAACCAAGTGTATTGTTCTTCTCTATATCTTTGCCTTCCCAAATGAATAAATATCACCTGTGGACTTTGCGCAGAAATTGCCTACAAGCTTGGGGGTAAGTTATTTTTAGTTTTATGCAGAGAGAGAATGTATGTAAAAGCACTGTAATAAGACAAGCATGCCGGATCAAGGTCTCTTCATGGCCGTCAGAGGACCTAAAGTGCATCTGTAGTCAAAACTCTTTTTTTTTAACATTTAGTTTTGAATAGAGTAGAGAAGGACCGAAACTCCTGTCAGGCTTTACTGCCAACGGAGTCTCCGTTGGAGAGATTCCTTCACTTCCTGTCTGGAAAAAGGTAGTCCCCCAAGACAGGAAATGAGGGGAAGTTTCTCTAACAGCAACACATACAGAAGTAAAAATATATATTTTTTTTAAAGTTAAGTAGAGGAATGGTTGTACCTCTGTCAGCTTTCTATTGTTGCTTGTTTGCTGTTTTTGCCTGCAGATTTTTCCTTACCAGCCGTGTGTTGGTGCGTGTGTGTGTCTTGCATAATAAAGACGATGAGATTAACCAGAAAAAGTTGAACTATACTGCAGTTTTTAACATCACCATCTAGCTTGTGAACCTTATCAATCACAAGGGAGAATCGATCAACCAGCCCCAAACATAACGTAAACATAAATATGCATGCACCCTATACTGTGAAATCCTGAAAGCTGTCTAATTTCCCAAAAATACAGATGAGAGTATAACAGGGATTTGAAAAAGAGATCTGCACTGCAAAAGGAATTGAGGGGGAGAACTGTAGTCATGCCCTATCAAGTGTGCAAATATAGAACTAATTTAAAAAAAAACACCATTGTGCAACATGATGCATTTTAATTCCTATTATTATTATACAACTATGGAGATTTAGGAAGACAAAAACAGTACATAAACTGAAGTAATCCATAGCAACTGGTCAGATTTCACTTGTCTATCAGTCAGTAGAATCCATGATGATTGTAGTTTGGTTGCTTTATATTGCACAGATACCTGTGCTACTTTACACTAGTAAAACACACACACACACACCTCCTGTAGGCCCATTCAGACACCAACTCATTATGTGAAGACAGATGCCCTAATTTACAGTAGATCGATGGGAAACATAGTATGCTCATGTTTTATGTAGAACCATGCTGGCTGGATGGACCCCCTGAGACTGTAGAAGAAACTCTAGGCTATTCTAGGCCTCATGCTGCTATGCAAGGTCATTCTATTATAACGAAAAGGGGAAAAAAAGGATTACTGGATGATATCAAGGATACCCTTCCTGATAATTTACATAGAGAAATCCTTGGGGCAAATTTACTCCATTTTCCTGGTTGATGGCCATACAGTGACTGAAGAGAAATCTACCCAACATAGAACAGCAATGACGTGGCAAAAGTTCTAACCTCACACCTTCAAAATCTCATTTTCATTGACATTCTTGCAGCGTGAAAGATTACAATATTTCTTTATGCTGCAAGAACGTCAATAAATACAAGATTTTGAACATATCTTTCCTATGCATTACTGTGGAGCCATCCACAAGTTGTTCCAGCACCTGATTGTTGGGGTGTACCGGTGGAAATATATCTATCAATAAAGTTCTAACTTGTTCCCACAGTTCTAAAAAGGTGCTTTCATTGTTATCCCTGTTGGAGAGATTTACATTCACTTCTGTTCTGGTGACTACACCAGAAACGAGGAGAAATCTCCCCAACAACCACAGAAAACAATACATTGAAAGATGTCCTAATCCTTCGCCTGTCTATCCAGAGCTATTGCTTGCCAGAAAGTCCTTGCTTGTGACATTAATACAGACCATCTTCTTTTAAACAGCCCATACGCTCTGATGCATAATACAGCTGGGAATAGAACATTTCAGATGGTGGCTCAGGTTTGAAGCTGGACTGTCTATCTTAAGTAAAAGAACTACAAGCAAGAACTTTCTGGTGTATATCACATTATTCCCTACATCAAACTAGTAATACGGCATTAAACTGGAACATTACATTGCTGCTAACATGGTACAGCTATTCCTATAGTAACACTTCAGTGTCTTTCCTTCGGCAATAGGGCAACCTCTAGCTTCTGGAGACATGAGGAAAGTTGAATTCATCTAGGACCGTGCTGTAATTAGCAAATGTGTGCTTGCTTTGTGCACAAGAGGACCATGGTGATGAAAGCAATTACTGTACTATCAAGTGACCCAGAGGGAAGAATTGTCAAGGATCAATAATGTAGCAAAAGTTGCTAGGGGCCAGAGATTATGACACAGTCTAGAGTCTATGTAGAGTAGAGCATTTCTATTATTTTATTAAAGTATGTGCCATTCAGAATAGCTAGTGTCTAGAAAGTACCCTCTGCTGTGGATCACCAAGTGCAGATCGCACTTCAATAGCTTATAGCTGGGCTGCAGGAGCCCAGAACTGACAGCCCAGGGACCGGAAGTGATGCAATCTGCATCGCTCCCGGTCCTATAGAACGGGGAGGGGATCGATGAATGGAAGTTCGTCGACTTCCTCCCCAGCTCCCCGTGGACAGGGCCCGTAGGAGGGGCAATGGAGCCCGGGAAGCACGGCAGGGGTGACCGCGGGGGGTCGGGATGGGGTGGCCCCTTCTTCGTGACACAGAAGCGATCTGGCGACAGGTAAGGTCGCCAGAACCGCTTCTGTTGTAAAGCCGACAGTCGGCTTTACAAGTTTAACCAGTTGACATCCGCGGTGTTAAACCCTCTTCCCATCCAGGCCATTTTTCAGTATTCAGCGATGCGGTACTTTAACTGACATTTATTCCGTCATGCAGCGCTGTACTGAAATGAATTTTATACCCTTTTTTGGGGACAGATAGAGCTTTCTTTTGGTGGTATTTATTCACCACTGGGGGTTTTATTTTTTTAATATATTAAGGAAAAATTACCGAAATTGGCAGACGGCAAGAGGTTAAACAGAGTCCCGGTGGCAATAGCCGCCGGAAGTCTGTTTAAACAGCCCCGATGCTGGCGACGTACACTGTACGTCGTCAGTCACAAAGGGGTTAAGGAACAATGGTTTACAGCATGCTGCTTATTATGCAAATGAGGACGGTTTGATCAAACCCTTCAGATCATTTTGAACTAGGATTGTTGGCAATCCTAAAATGTACCATACCTGAAGCCTGAGGAAGATCTGAGTGAATGGTTCCATTCTAACAAGGTAAGACGCCACAATCATAGCAGAACTGTAATGAGTTCCATAGTGGTATGCTGGTGTCTCTCCTGTAAGAAAATCATTAGAGTAATGTCAATGTGTGTTGTTTACTAAAATATCCATAATATAATAACTGTCACTTCCATGCCAGAGTGTGGTTATTTCCCAACGGGCGGACGGCAGGAGGTTAAACTTAAAAAAAAAAACACTTTTTTTTGTTTTTAAATTTACATTTTTCCTCACTCACTCGGTACTCTAATACCTTACCATTAGGATCCTCCCAGTCCTTGTATCGCTTCTTATACTGTGCAAGCCTATCATCAGTTTGGGCTCCCATTGGCTTGGAAAGATTTCTAAATGTTTTAGGATTTGTCAAATCCAGTTCCTTTAATAAAAATATCAAACATTTTACCATCAACAAGTTGTCTCATTTTCCAATCAAGTCATCAAAAACAAGGCTGAGAGAATGCATTTTTGTTATTATGTTAAATCTCCTAACAGTATAGGAAACAAAGTATTTTATTCATTTACCATCTGGGATTTTAATCATTTACCATCTGGGATTTTAATCATTTACCATCTGGGATGTTTTCCTCATTACATTCCACATCATATTCAGATATGCCTCTCCACCAACTCAATAAGCTATCAGCCACATGGGCATGTAAACTGCTACAATGTGTACACACAGTACACCCCTCAAATGTGGAGACACAAGAGTAGCAGACCTTGCATATCGTATCTACATAGCTGAGGACTTGAGCAGACGGTCCCTCTGTCATGCTGATGCCTTCCCATATTTTTATCATTAATTGAATGGATGCTTCAAGAGGAG
>NW_017306327.1:2786432-2851397 GCF_000935625.1 Nanorana parkeri | reverse complement strand
TCCAAGGTCATTGAATTTCAAAGTATACACGGCTCAATCTCCAAAGTCTGACAACATGACCCAACCAGTCACATCAGGTGCAGGCTCAAAACATATGTGCTGGCATAACGAAATCCTGAAATTCCACCGTAGAGCCGCACATTGGATAGTTCATAAAAAATAAATCAGATTTATTGACAGTTCATACCATCCAAGAACACAGAAAATTATCCCACACCGATCCTATAGCCTATAGAGACTATAACATCATGTGGGATGATTGTACTGTGTACTTGGATGGTATGAACTGTCAATAAATCTAATTTTTTTTTGTTATGAACTGTACGATTTGGCTCTACGTCGAAATTTTAAGTTTCCAAGATGTCATTCTTAGTTGCTTCCTTTGTTCAATGGGAACCATTGTGGTTGCTCTGCTTTTTTTGTAACCACAACTGCTATTTATGATACAACTAAAGGGAAAACATTTTTCTGCATTTGTAAAGAGTGACAGAAGGGTGAGGCATAGAAACCCTGTCAGGGTTTTATTGCCATTTGTGTCCACATTAGGGAAATGCACTGAATCTAGCTGTCCTGACCCCTAATATCAACATAAATGAGACCTGCCGGCCAGCTGCTTTCTGGGCAAACAGTTGAATGGGCGGTAAGAACATATCTTCCGATCACGATTACCCCTCTTGATTTACATGAACAGGAAAAAATATTCAACAAAATGTTACTGTCCACAGATCAGCTTCCCAATTTGGAGGGATTGTCAATTTGTGCATATGCAGTGGCGTAACAATCACCATAGCGACCCAGGTGGCCGCCATGGGGCCCGGCCAGGACATTCCTGATGCCCTGCGGGCCGCCTGGGTCGCTATGGCATCTCACGCTGCTGGCTGTCACTGGCGGCTGTGAAGAGAAATGTGCCGCTGTCCAGATCACTGACAGTGATCTGTGCAGCGGCGCGTTCCTCTCCACAGCCGCTGCTGAGTCAGTGAGAGCCAGCAGCGGCAGTGGAGCAGGCTGGACCCAGCAGTGGAGGAGGTGGGGCCCAGGATTAGCATCAGTGGAGGCGGAGCCCAGGATTGGCATCAGCGGAGGCGGGGCCCGGCGATGGGCGGAGGAGGCGTGGCTCATTACCGACGGTGGAGGAAGAGGAGGCGGACAGGTAAAGGGTGTGACCAGCCCACCTGAGGGTGACCCTGCAGAGCCCACCTTAGAGAGTCTATGGTGGGCTCTGCAGGGTCACCCTCAGGTGGGCTGTGTGGGATCTCAATTGGGCTCTGCAAGGGGTGTACCTAGCGCTGAAAAATTTTGTATGGGGCCCTGTGATTTCTGGTTACGCCCCTGTGCATGTGTATATCTGACTGCGCTTGCAGGTCTATGGGTGTCCTAAAAGCTTGTGCATATCCTAGAGTCACTGCAGTTTAAATACTTCCACTGTAGAAATCATGCTTGCACTGATAAAAGTATACACATTCAGAGCAGCAATATACAAGATGGATAAATGATTTTGTACTCCGTTCTACCCATGCCAGAAGCTGTGAGGAACAAATTTCTGATGCTAATTTAATTCTAAATAATTTTATGATCAGTGTCTATTGTAGTTTTTTTTTAAGCCTCAGGATAGCTTTTAAAATATATTCACAGAAGACAAGCTATTGTCTTTTTTTTTTATTGAACAATCATTGAAGCAGTATTAGAAAGCAACCATTACCTCAGAGTCAAAATCCGCCAGGATCCAAGGAAAGACAGGGTACTGCATGAGGTCATTGTATGATCGGCCTGCCAGAGTGTTTAAATGCATCAGATACTGGAAATTGCTGATTTCTCCCCTCTGTGCAAAGACAAGAGCAGAAGATTAACCAAACAGTAGGAAAAAAAAAAGAACATTCGGTTTGGATATTGTATGGAGATGATCTCTAAGGTGATGCTATGAGGTAAAATGGCACACAAATCACATAACAGGCAGGGTGACAGATCTGTGAGTCACACTGCGTGTACCTCAGCGCCAGTTTTAACTCAAAGCAAAAAAACAGCATGGCACTGCTTCTATTGAAGTATGCTTGCAACAAACAGAATCAGAAACAAAAAACCATACAGAACCAGACAGGCTAGATGATCAGTCTTTAGTGTTGGTCCAGTAAAGTAATACCTACACACGTTAAAAGTAAACCTACACAAGTTCTGTACATCTATAAGCTATGTTTTGCAATGCTTAGCTTGGAACACAGTGTCTGGACACTGGTATGGAATAATTTTATGTAGGGATGCACCGTTACCGGTTTTTCTGTATCGAGTACCGATATTTTTTATGGTAATCGCCGGTACCAAATACCAATATCGGAAGTCCCATTAAGGAAGCTGGGTGGCATGTAATGACTCGCCGCCTGGCTTTTAGAATAGCCGAGAAGCCATGCTCCCTTGTCACCAGGTGAGGAGGAAGCATGGAGCCAGCTTTCTGGCCAATCAGGGGGCGGGTAATGACTTGCCCTGGCTTCCTGATTGTCCAGCTTCCTGTCCAATCAGGAAGCCGGGCAGTTGTCATTACACTGCACCGGCTTCCTGACTGGCTGAGAAGCCGGCTCCATGCTCCCTCGTCACCAGGTGATGAGGGAGCATGGAGCCGGCTTTCTGGCCAATCAGGAAGCCGGGGGGGCGGGTAATGACTTGCTGCCAGGCTTCCTGATCACCCAAATACTCAGTATCGGCACTGATACCGATACTGGTGTCGGTACATCCCTACTTTTACGGATTCAATAAAATTGTGGAATTTATTAATCCATGATGTGCTGATCATCCTCTTACACTAGTGCAATGTCCAGCTTACTACTACAAAGAAGGCATTACTCCTCAGTTCAACATAGAATCTCCGACACACAAGTACATATAAGTGGAGGCTGAGAGGAGTCCATGTGCCAATACAGCAACTCAAAAAGGAAAAAGCTGCAAACTGCAGTCCACCAGTAACAACAGCTTTTTAATCCATAAGGCTAAAAACTGCCGGTACACCAAGACTTGCCATCCAGATGCCGCCCACTCTAACACATTTCACCCATTTTGGGCTTAGGCATAGAGAGACTGGCCACTGGCAGTTTTTAGCCTTATGGACTAAAAAGCTGTTGTTACTGGTGGACTGCAGTGTGCAGCTTCTTCCTTTGAGTTGCAATGTACAGCTTGGTTATATAGAAACTAAAAGGGATATACAGATACTGCATGAATTATATAGATAAACCCTATACTGTATATGACAGCTTTGGCCAAATAAAATGTAAAATGTAAAAAAAACTGTCTGAATACTGTCAGAATAGATTGTGTATGGCCATGTTAATGAAAAGCAGGCTCTATAGGGATACCCAATTTTTCTTATGGAGGGGTGTCCCAGTCTGTCTTTTTAGCTTTATCCAGCAATAACAAATGCTTGACAGGAACTGCTAACATTGAGAAATAAACTGTGTGTACGTTTTCAAAACCACAGCAGAGTCACATTGCTCTGATTCCAGCAATGACTGTCCCTGGCTTTTTCTAGTTTGGAACAAATCTGTAACCCATCAGGAGCTTGTACTGTTACAAGGCCAGCTCTGCAGAATCATGAATGTTAGGCTTTGCAGATTCCATTTCTATTTAGATATACAAGTATGAAAGGGGCAGAGATGAGGTCTGGTGGGCCAGAGTAACTCTTAGTACAGTTCAATCATCCACATTACTATTAGGAAACCAATTTGACCATTCTGTATACAAAGCATGCACTTTATTTACCTCCCATCTCTGTGTCACAGATTTTTCTCCCACTAAAGTGCTCAGAAGCCCAGAGCTAAAATGTACATGCAAGAGAAAAGCAAAAAAGAAGGATTAATGCGGAGACTACAAGTCTTTTACTCTAATATGATGATCGTTCCTGTCATACAGTTGAGGGAATTTATCAAAGTTGGAGCAGATAGAATCTGGAGCAGTTGTCCATAGTAACCAATCAGCTTCTCTCTTATTTTCAAAGGTGAATTGAACAAACAGAAAAGAGAAGCTGATTGGTTGCCATAGGCCATGCTCCAAGTTCTACCTGCTCCAGTTTTGATAAATTCCCCCGAGTATGTTTATCATTCCATTTACATTTAAATACTTTGCAAAACATCCAACATGTCTCAAGGGTATACAACAACAAAATAATTAGAATCATTTAAATTATCAGCAAGTTTAGTTTGTAGTGTAGAAAGTGACAGTTGCTGAAGACATTTTAATTAACTGTAAGACATGTGAGGTTTGATTGCACAAATACCAGCAGACAATTTTACAATGACAGCTTAATCCTTCACACAATGCAGTGTGTGGGGGTAACGAAGAACTTATGTTGTCAATATCAGCTCTTTTTTCCCCCCAAATGCCGAGTACTTTGGTGAAGATGGAGAGAATTTCTTTAGTAGCTCATTGTCAGGATGAAGTGGACTATCACAAAACTAATATGTACATTCCAGCTTCTGTGTCAGTGAACCTAAACCTTTAATTTACAAGCCACAAGCAACTTAGTAAGTTAGAAGTACAAAGATTAGCTCAATTGTAGGCAATTCGGCAGATGATTCCTAAAGCCCAAATTCAGCTAAAATATATGCCATCTACTGGATAGAGTAGATAGGAGTTAGAACCTCTCGATGGTTACTGCTGTCCATTTCCTAAAAGATACCTATTTACTCCCTGTTCTGTCTGATAGCCATCTAGGAAGTGTAGTAAATCCCTACAGTAGGGACTAGTCATGTGCAGGGTTTAACCTGAGTTTGCCCAAGTCCGCGCAAACTGTGACTGGCACATGCCCCCCTCAACCATCAAGTTGCGGCAGTAGCATTCCTTGCTCCACAGAAACACGTCACATAGGGGCAGGGAGTTCCCCTGCCGCAAATGATTGGGCCAGGAGGGGGATGTGTCAGTCACAGTTTTGCGCGGGCTTAGGTGAACCAGGCGAACTGGGTTCACATTGAACCCCCGCACATCACAAAAGGGCCACACAGTAATAAAAAGGAGTTGTGCATGAGGAACTCAGTCTGAATAAAGCAATATAGGATTTTTGTACTCCCTATAAAATCCCTTTTTTGGAGTCCATTGAGGAACACAGGGATTTTTGCTGCCAGTGTCCATTTCTCCTGTAGACAGAAGTATAGCCCGACAGCCTACAAATTTAAAGAAGTCCTGTGTCTCTCAGTGAACGATAAAGAAAATAACATGGCTAGCAATAGAAATAAAATGACAATGTTTCACACCCGTTTCCACTCTATCCAAAACGAAAAGTGTTTGGTGAATAATAAAAGCATTAATTTAGACCTGCCTTCCGGACATATGAATGATACTGTCCTTATGTATGCTCCACCCATTTTGTCCATCATATTATAGGGTACCAGAAATATGGAACAGTGAGAAGTGGAGGTGTCTAGAACAAGGTCACAAACAAAATTGCACAAAGCTGTAAAGAAAAAAAAGAAAAGAAAAAAAAGAAAAAAGAAAAAAAAAAGAAAAGAAAAAAAAATCAAGCCTTTTCAAGGAAAGTTCTTTAGCCAGGTTCCCTGAAAAAATCTGCATATACACTATCTTGCCAATAGTATTGGGGCACCCCTCCAAAATCACTGGATTCAGGTGTTCTGTGAAATTTTCTTGCTACTAAATATTCCACGGTCAACTGTCCGTGAACCAACTGTCTGCAGAGTCAACAGCTACAGACCTCCAAACTTTGTGTGGCCTTCAGATTGGCACAACAACAGTGCGTAGAGAGCTTCATGGGATGGGTTTCCATGGCCGAACAGCTGCATCCAAGCCTTACATCACCAAGTGCAATGCAAAGCGTCAGATGCAGTGGTGTAAAGCAACCCACTCCTGGACTCGAGAAGTAGGGACGTGTTCTCTGGAGTGACAAATCACGCTTCTCTGTCTGGCAATTTGATGAACGTGTCTGGGTTTGGCGGTTGCCAGGAGAATGGTACTTGCCTGACTGCATTGTGCCAAGTGTGAAGTTTGGTGGAGGGGGGATTATGGTGTGGGGTTGTTTTTCAGGGGTTGGGCTTGGCCCCTTAGTTCCAGTGAAGGGAACTCTTAAGGCATCAGCATATCAAGACATTTTGGAATTTTGGACAATTATATGATATTATATGCTCCCAACTTTGTGGGAACAGTTTGGGGATGGCCCGTTCCTGTTCCAACATGACTGCGCACCAGTGCACAAAGCAAGGTCCATAAAGACATGGATGAGCGAGTTTGGGGTGGAGGAACTTGACTGGCCTGCACAGAGTCCTGACCTTAACCCGAAAGATCACCTTTGGGATGAATTAGAACGGTGACCGCGAGCCAGGCCTTCTTGTCCAACATCAGTACCTGACCTCACAAATGCGCTTCTGGAAGAATGGTCAAACATTCCCATAGACACACTCCTAAACCTTGTGGACAGCCTTCCCAGAAGAGTTGAAGATGTTATAGCTGCAAAGGGTGGGCCAACTCAATACTGAACCCTACGGACTAAGACTGGGATGCCATTAAAGTTCATGTGCATATAAAGGCAGGCGTCCCAATACTTTTGGTAATATAGTGTATTTTGTGAAAGCCTAGCTGAAAAACGTTATAATTTCATGAAATATATCTACAAATACAATTTACAGAGTTATTTTTTTACCTTTGTTGAAGTACAATGAAAATGAATGGAGGCATTGTATCTCTATAAGTAAGGGAAACTGTTGGAAGTGATATTGCACATAAAATGTCAAAATATCAGTTCCAGCCTTTTACATAGAGGCCCGAAACATTAGAGAAACTATTCCAACCATTTAGACAGACGTGTGAATGTAGACAATTAAAAGTGGTTCAGAACACAATGTAACCTCTAGTGAAGCAACCCTTTTATTCCCCCTGACAGAATAATTATACATTTGTCAATGTAAATGTTGGTAACGAAAGACTTGATGATTATAGTGACAGCTTGATGAACATGTCTTCTTATCTATAGAGCTGATCCTCTATTTTAAGGGCTTTATAAATAGGATTTTGAATTTGCTGAAGCATTTCACTGTTCTTTTTTACTTTATTGTCTGAAGTAACAGCATTTATCCAACATTTGCAAAAAGAATCTACCAAACCAAGGACTGAATCTGTCACTTAATTCACTTAAAACCATATACACTGATCTGGAACTTGACTAAGCATTATTTAACACAAAATAGAAAGAAATGATGTCCTATTATGTAATATGAACTTTGCTCTGCTCTGTTCCCGTACGATCTTACTCGCTGTGCTTTCTCTCTGCTCCCTGTGTAACTTATCACATTTAAAGTGTATTTCCACTTTTGCAGCCAAATTGGGATAAAACCTACTTTATTTTTGTTTATATGTTCCCATTCACATAGCATAACTTTAAAAATATATTTTAAAGCTCTGCTAATAGTTTTAAATGCTTTATACTGTTTAAAATTTCTACCTAGCTTCTTTGCTACGTACTGTTGAGGGGGCTGTGCAAAGTTATGTTTACTCTAAATAACACTGTTTGTACTGTGCTGGCAGATTTCATTATCAGTTGTAAACTAGATCTAAACAATGTCTGTCGTAACAAGAGGTTAAGGATTTAGAGACATTGGGGGGGAATTTATCAAAACTGGAGCAAATAGAATCTGGAGCAGTTGTCCATGGCAACCAGCTTCTATCTTCAGTTTTTTCAGCAAAATGAAATAGAGAAGCTGATTTGTTGCCATGGGTAACTGCTCGAGATTTAGATAAATTCCCTTCATTGTGTGTTAATAAGCATGAAACAATTCCTACACTTTGCCTCAGTGCAGGAGTTTCCTGTAATCAAGACTGATTACTGCTCTCTCTCCTACTGCAGGGTAACTGATCTTGTACCCGCCTCCCTCCTGCTGGGGCCGGGTCTCCTATTTTTTTTCCTTCCATAAGCTTTATTATTTTCCAAATTATATAACATTTATACAAAAATAAGTTAATAAATAAGAAAAAAAAACACCACATAATTATACCATTAACATGCCATCAGAAAAAAATGATTAAATCCACTTATCTATTGGGCTCATATTATACTATGATTCTTGCTATTTAAACAAACATGTGATTCACCAGTCAGGTATCATTTATTCCTTCTTCAGATAAGAGCCATTCTTTCCAGAGTTCCGTGAATTTCCCTGCTTTTCCTCCATGCCAAAATAATAACGATTTCCTTTCCAACATTATATTAACCATTTTAATGCAGTGCTTATACCTAGGTGGACTTAGGTGAGATCCATTTCTGCACTCAGTTTTCTAGCCATAAACAACAACCTAGTGAGGGATAATTTCTGAGATCCTGTGCCTAAGTCCTCGGGCAGAATTCCCAGAACACAAATACTCGGGTCCATCTCCAGGTTAACTGAATATATTTTATCTATCATTTTAATTATATTCTCCCAATATCTAAATAATTTAGGACAGTGCCATAATAAGTGTATTAACGGGTCTTCTAAATGCCCACATCTTTTACAAGAGGGAACAGTGATGATATCCTGCTACTATGAAATGGTAACACCTGGGTTTGTAGAGGCATTTAGTTCACTCAGACATCACATTGCAGCAAGAAGGTCTGACTGATGCACAGTCTATCTGTAGTCATTATAGCTGTGCATGCATATGCATGGTTCTCCCCAAAGACAACTGATGTCAGCTTACAAAGAGAGATAAATAATTAATATGAAATGTTACACTCCAAGAAACATTGCTTGGACTAATTTCTATTTACTTAAAAGCAATTAAATCACACTAAAGTACCCAAATAATTCAGTAGTTACTAAGGCGTAACATTATAGGCAGGAATTTAATGCAATATCTGTGGAGGGTGACCCAGGCATGGAGCTTAAATATCAATGGGTAGAATCTCTCCCTACAAGAGAGCCAAAAGCTACAAAACGGCAGTGTCTGTATTAAATTCAAAAGAAGCCACACATCCTGATATGATGCTGAAAAGAAATATACATACCCTTGCTCTACACTTGTGTTTGGGCGCTGTCCGGAAACAGATTCTGAACTGTCTGTCAAGGATGGCACAACTGCCAAAAACCTGCACAACAAAATATAATATCCCAATTATTGGACATTTGCACATTTGATATACTTGATTTGTACACTTTTACATTTCCCCAGAACTGAACAATGCAAAACAATTACGAACATTATAAAGTGGAGCACCTCAATAAGCTTAAAAGCATGTTTCAGAGTCCTGAATATAAAAGTACATGAACCCGCAGTCAACATGCAATGACAGTCTACTGCAACCATCATACTGCAGCAGTGAAACTTCAAAGCAACAGTGGAATGGAGCTTTTTAATCAAACTATGGGGGATAGGGACCCTCTATGCAACTATTCAGAATGCCAGGAGGTTTCTATTTTTTTCCCTTTAAATACCTTGCAGTATTGAAGTCACATTAAATTCAGAAGTTAAATCTAAAAAATGCTTTTGAGTACCCTAATTAGTGATACACAGATGAGCTACATCCTTTTGGAGAGTGGCTACTTTTGTTCCCCATGATCCCTGTGTGTTGTAAAGTAGCCACCGCTCCAAGCTCACTCCTGTGATGTACTACAATATCAGTACAAATGAGATTGCAGTCCATCATGGGAGTGATCTTGGAGTGGTGATTGATGAGATGGTTTGAGGATCTACAGCTGACTGATCTACATCTACAGCCGACTGATCCAAAATAAGCTACATTTTTGTTAATAGGGTACTTGAATGCATTTCAAAGTTTTAACGCCTGAGTTTAGTGTCAGTTTAACTACAAGCTCAGAGTTTCATCAACAGGATGGTACATGGCATCAGTTTCTTGTTGCAGAAAAGAAAACTGTTAGAGCTTGTGTTAAAAAAGTAAATGAGTATACAAGCATCTTAAAATATCTGCATATTTGTGGCAGCAAACCAATGTACTATGCTAGCCATCAGTAGATTGATCAATAAAGTGATCTCTTTTTGTGGCTACCTGAAGAGATGAAGAGGAGTCTAGGAAAAAAAATTGTATATTAATATTTTGTATATAAATTTGTATTCTCATTTCAGCCAGTAGGTGGAGCTAAAGCGTTAGTTCACATGTTTAAGGCTATCCTTCTCTATTTTGTTTACAGAGGTCAGTAACCCAAGCTTACATGCAAGATAAAGGAATCCGAGTGATGATTGCCAACACAACTCTCCAGAATCTTTAGACTCTCTTTAAACAGACAGAGGCAATATAGAAGTATACAGCTCTCTTTAAAAAACCCATAATACTCTGCAAATCCTGTGTCATGAGTGCAGGCCATTCATTTTTGTAACAAATAATTTTTATACACAGTAAAAACGGCATACGCTTGTAAAATTGACCTAAAACCATTATAATTTCCATTAACTGAAATGCATTTAAAGCATCTTTACATCTGCTGAGCTGCAACAACCTGGACATACCAACCAGATCGATCACAGTGGCCAGGAGCGGTCTGCTAAGGTACTTAGGCAAAGTATAGCACTATAACGCTTGTCTATAATTTATTTCACCGATAAAGTGAGAAGTGTACTTTACATACTTACCTTTGGTAAACTTTGTTTCGAACACCTTTTTGAAAAGATAGCAAATAGTTGCGCCCATCTGCTGAGAACACTTCAACTGCAATCGGCTGCATGCGAGACAAAAAAGAGAGCCATTTAGCTTTAAACAAAATACGCAAGTAAAAATTAATAAAGTAAGCGCACAGAAAAATATTACTGATGAGGAAGTGGAGTGGATTTATATAGATTTATATCTATAGATCTATA
Organism: Nanorana parkeri; assembly: GCF_000935625.1. Lineage (NCBI taxonomy): Eukaryota > Metazoa > Chordata > Amphibia > Anura > Dicroglossidae > Nanorana > Nanorana parkeri. The sequence continues at coordinate 2,840,630 of NW_017306327.1, read as the reverse complement.
TCTACATATAGATAGATATAGATATATATATATATATATATATTTCTTAATCACATATGTATAAATGTGCAGCTGTCAGTAAAGCCTTACATGATACATATTTACACATGGGCAGCAGAGAAAGTCAGCTCATATGTCCATGCTGAGATTGTGCCTAGAGCTACTTCTTTCAGCTAACAACAAATAGTCATCAAGCGTGCCTTAATTATGTCCTCTATTTTTAACCTTAGCAGTTAGACAGGTTTTGTTTTTTTTGCATGCTGGCTGGTGAGTGTGCTGGGAAACTTTTTGCCGTTGTACTGTTTAAAGCCCTTCCATGTGCACCTTGCTTTAAAGGTGGTTATGAATTGATGAGTGCGTTTGCCATTTGTTTTACTTGACTGATTTGGTGCAGTGACACACTGGGCGTCTCAGCTGCCATTGTGATGTGCGGGGTCCCTTGTGTGTCCCTGTGCCTTTAAGGAGGTTGGGCTTCCTCCTGACAAACCTGCACCCAATTTTATGTTTTGCTACATGTGCTCCAAGATGGAGACTCTCATAGGTTAGAGTTAGGACCGTACTACACAGAGCAGCCTTGACGAGGCATTGTGACTTCCACATTTTCTGCAGAAGACGTGAATCTAAACCTCTGTTTTTAACCTTAGCGGTTAGACAAGTTTTTTTTTTGCATGCTGGCTGGTGAGTGTGCTGGGAAACTTTTTGCTATTGTTAATTATGTGACACACTGATTATGCCAACACAAAAATGCTAATTTTATAATTACATCACTGATGTGATTTTTATATACACTGTGAAAAATGCAGTATTGGCTCGAAAAGACTTGGTGGGGCTGGCACAGTATGCATTCTATGGCTCTCAAAACAATAACACAGACATCACCCTTTCTCTATCCACAGCTCAGCAGACATCTAAAATGGTGTATAGAGAGCTGTAGGGTGGATGTAGGAACACAAAGCTAATCCCTAACAAGCTAGGCAATTATAGGCAGCATTTGTGCAAAAAATAGGACATATGCAAATTTCTACCAAATCCTCTCACTGATTTAGTTCAGCAGCATTGGTTAAAAATACAGGTATCCTTTAAAAGGACAAATAAAGCTACAATACAAACTTCCATATGGAATGATATTATTTTAGAATATAGACGGTCAGAAAATGTAAAACCATAGCATGCACTCCTACACGGAACCCATTTATAAAGTGTGAAATAGCTCTTAATCCTTTACATGAACCTTAGCTATATTTAGCATTTTATTTCTATAATAGCTTCAGAGAATTCCATTAGGAATGATCAGATGCTGACAAGAACACTTTTTTACATGCATATCTCCCACTAAGTGCTTGCCTAGTAAGCTCTTAGTAGATGGTCTCTATTTTCTCTCGTCTCTTATTTTTCACTTGAATTGAAATGAATAGAAAATTATCTGATGTGATTGTTCTCACTACCCATGTACTCAATTTATAGGAGACAACTTTGTGTTTTAGCTTTTTTTTTTTTTTATTTCAAAAAGCACAGGATGGGGAAAGTCCTTGAAGTATATTTTACTCATGATGATCTACCTGTAGAAGGTATCTTCTTTTGTGAACTTCTTTTATATCTTCATAGGCAAAGATGCTGCAAGTTCTTCTCAGCTGATTGGGTCCTTGCCTTGCTCCACGAGGAATAATTGGCTCATGCATACTAAAGAAAGAAAGAAAGAAAGGTCTTTTAAATCTTAACAAACAACAAGCACATAGGGCCAGTGTCGACAGGCTTTTGTCTGCGTATCTCGCTATATAAGCCTATGGCAATACAAAAGTAGATTAAAGCAGGTCAAATGCACCTGCCATTATTTCTAAATAGACTCAGACGCATTTCAACCGGACAACAAGCATGCTGCATTTTGCCATCAAAACCTGCTGACCCATAAACATTACTGCAACATAAGAGTCAGTGAAAGCATACAGTATTGTTCTAATATTCTTCTACCACAAACCACCCCAAAAAAGATTAAAGCTTTCTTTTAAAATAACAAACAATGAAAATGCTTTTAAAACTGCAGTAAAAAAACCTGTTGCTTTATCTGGAAGAATGTTTTCCTATGTCTAGCCAGTCACATTTCCAATACAGAGGCATATTTGTCTGTGCTTGCCTGCTATGTGTTGACTGGTGAAGGGACATGGTGTGAACAAAGTCCTTAACAGCCTCCATTTCCAGCCATCTCCAGGTCTGGATGCTTTTCTGCAAACGAGGCAATGTGCGTTTTTAATACATTCCAGTGCGTTTTAGTCTCAATTGGCTCTTAGGAGCATTCCAGTGTGTTTGCATGTCTTTACATGCATTTTGTGTGTTCCAGACCAAAAAAAAAAAAAAGTAACATGCTGGACTTCCTTTTTTTCTTTTCTTAAAGCTCTGCAACTGAAAGCAGTGGTGTGAACTACACTCAGAAAAACAATTGGAATCTATGGGGATGCATTTTTGGACCAGACAAAAAAAAGTTCTGGTCTGGATTGGATCTGGAGATGGTGTGAACAAGCACTCAAAGACAGGAGCTATGCTCTTTTGGATCGCTGCTTTTGGACAATTCTTTTTAAAGAAAAGAGGCCTGGGTGCAGATGTGGAATGTTTCTATATAAAAGTGCCTGCGAAAACAGTGCCCAATTAGTTATATAACAAGGGACCTTTAGCTGGTTTAATGCCCCATCATTGTACAAACAAAAATTTAGACTGGGCACCTACTTGTTTTAATGCATGTGATTCCATTTGACATTAATAGAAATACACAATAATGAATGTCAACATACATGCACACATTGTCATACACTGGAATACATGCTGACTTGTGTTGACATGAAATGCAAAGTGTACTGCAACAAATGTGTCATGCAGTTCCATTATTGCAATAGAAAATACATGTGGCTTAAAATGGAGAGGTGTGAATGCAGCCTTAATGTTCCATCAACCAAAAACTAAGGCTAATCTGCTAAGAATTTAAATTACAATTCGGTTCTAAGAATGAGAATCACTTACTTCACTGGCAGGGTTTCAATGTCGCGAATCTCCCTGTTGGCTGTCAAAGTAAACCCATCGACCACATAGAAGTGTTCCTTTCCAAAGAGCAGTAGGCCTTCACCGGTGTCTAATCCTTGGACTCTCGCACAGCGATACATGTGTTGAATCTGAAAATTAGTCATTGAAAGTTACCTTTCATACATATTCCTATTGCTCTTGAAAAGCTTCTTGTAGTATGCTATTGCAAACTTCACATTCATTGAAAGACATATTGTTTCCTTAAAAACCAACACATAAGTCATTAGAATTCCAGCATTTTGTAAGGTGTGCAAATAAATTATACTGACCAGATTATCCAGCTAAAATAATAATTACAAAATACGTATTACTGCAAATGTGGGTTGGAAGAAACAAGAAACTAGTACCTGCATGTTCTCCCTACATTTGCCTCATTTTTCTCTAAAAAAAACTGCAACAAACATAGTTTAAGAAATACCACATGAACCCCAAAACAGCACAGGTATTTTATCCCAGGTATGCTCTGTGTTCCTTGTTTCCCTATTAATGAATTATACAAAAATAGTTGTACTTGGCTGCGCTTGAAAACATGAACAGCAAATTAAGTCTATTGCATTCTTGATGTCGTAGTTTAAAAAACATTGTTTTGAATAACAGATTTGTATTTTCTGCTTGTGGTTACTTTAACATATTTCCACTTTATCTTAAATGTCAAACCTTACAACAAATATCACCAGCCAAAGAAAACTATACATTTATAAGTATGATTCCAGTCTTTGCCAGCAGGTGGTGCCATTCTATCTGTTTTTTTCCCCATATAGTTAGAGCAAGTGTGTGATTTAAAGGAGAATTATGAGGCGAGTGATTTTCACTTAGCCTCATAATCTGAGCCGACCTGTGACAATGAAAGTGTCACAGGTCGGCTCAGTAGAACACATACTGTCGCTCGCTCACTCACTTCTTGATCTATCCCTGCAAAGAGCCGTAACTGTCACTTCCCCCCCCCTCCCATCAGATCCTCCAGCGCTGACTGGCGAAACGGACAGGGGAGGGGGCGGGCACAGCTGGCTCTGCCTCCGAATAGGCAAAGCCAGCTGTCAATCCCGCAGCTGGGTGGATCCAGACCGTATTGTCGGGATCCATCCCGGCTGCAGCGTCTCAGTATAACGCGAGCTGTAGCTCGTGCTATACTGAGCTTTGGGTCACGGGAGAACACTAGTTTGTGTTCTCCATTGACCCTTAGGAGAACTATGGGGAAGAGCCCTGACCCCATAGTTGTCCTTTAATTTGAAAATAAAAATATGATTAATATAGAATCAAAGAGGAAAAAAGAGCAGCTAAGAAATCATAATGGGCTTAGAAAGAAAACAGTTAGATTTATAACCAGTTATATTACAAATCAGTTTGGTCACATTTGTAGTACCTTACTCCTCTGTTGTATGCGCAATCTGGGGTTTATTTTCTGACACATTATATTGCCTGGCTCTAGTGAATAAAGGTGACTCCAAAATAAGCAACACATTAATATGGCTAAAAATACATCTGGTCATCATAACAGACAGGATATTAGCATTTTTAGGAGGTTTGAAATGGCAGCCCATGTATTTTTCTCCTAGCAGAACTCAGGGCAAGCAATAAAATACATATGGAACCATTTTACTTCCAAAAGGATTTATAAATCTGTGACTCAGAAAGTTTTCACTGAAGGCAACCTTGGCTTATATATTTTTTTTTATTATGTACTCACTTGAGAAGTTGCCCATGTATGTGATAGGATTACTTTAAGTGCTGAGCTTTACTCCTTCTTTTACCAAACCATCGCTAAACATGTTCGTCCTCATACATATATGTTTAATTTTTGAAGTCTAGTAAAATCATCCACTCTACCTTCTCTCCTTCTTCGAGAAGTCTTAGCAGAGTGGTACTATCCATCTTCTCATCTTCATCTATGGAAGACCCTTCAATCAGCTGGTCCTGCAAGTGCTCCTGATTCTCATCTTCTCCTCCATCTGGGGCTGATTTTGATCGTTTAAGAGGTGCTTTCACAAGGCCTGATTCAGACAACAAAATGCACTGGTAGTAAAACTTAGGGTACTCTCCATCTGAACATAATATAAAACATTGGGACATACCAGTACAGGAAATCAGCTATTGCACAGATACATGGCCTGCTGATGTCATCATTGTCTAATACAGGGCCAATAGCCCTGTATTATATGCAGGGACACAGAAGGGACAGTCCAGGAGCCAGAGCAGAGGGGAGAGAGGTGCAGGCCAACTGCCAGGGAAGCTGGAATAAAGCGAATAAATGCCCTCTTTGCAATGCCCCTAGACATAAACAAACCCCACAGCAAGGGTAGTTTTTTTACCCCGAGATGGGCTTTAAAGTGGATCTGTGCTTTGCCAATGTGTGATGAGCTAGCCCTTTGTAAGCTCCAAGGACTGAACACTCTTTTGTCCCCATGTAACAGCACTGGAGGTCTAAGTGGTGAGTCATGTGTGAGGAAGGTGAGTACCTGGTATTTTTCTTTGTTTGGAATCAAGCTGTATGGAAAGTAAACAATGGTAAATATAATCTGCTGATTGGGCCCAATTAACCCTTTCGCTGCCAAGGACGTACGTCGTACGGAGCTACAAAAGTGCTTCCAGCTGGCCAGCTCAGTACGTCGTACGGACCTGGCATTTACAGTTCTACTATAAGCTGATGGTCGCTTTAGCGACCATCAGCTTGCCCAGCATAGGCAAACCACAGGATTCCTTTAAGCAGCTTTAAGTATGTTTTTTTTAAGACAGAATGAAAAGCTGATTGGAGTACAAGTGCCCACCAACCATAAGCAAGACATAAATATAAGGATTTAGAGCTTTAAGAATTAAACGTATTTGTAAATTAACAAATAAGGACCAACTTTCCCTTACCTTTCACCTTGGCAATGGTGTCTTCCCCGTGTTCTGGCTCATGCTGTGCTGCCTCTCCTTCTGAACTTTCCTCCACTGTGTCCTGGAACACTGCTGGGTTCCCTGGCATCAGGCGCATATAATAATCTTTGCTGTCATAGCTGATAGCCCGGCGGTAGCGGGCAGGTTTCTAAATTAATCAACAATTTAATACCATAATTATTCTGATTTAGAAACACAAGTATGTTTAAAGTAATGTTCCATCATGAAATACTTTTAATGTTCTAGTTTAAAATTAAATACAGCCATGTGATCACAGTAACATTTCATTAATTTCTTTTAAAGCCACCTAATAAAAATTAAGTATAATCATGTCATATACTAGGCAATTCTGTGCCAATTTCAACCAGCTTTTGATCACAAAAACAATGAAACAGGTGATGGCACCCTTCCTTCAATAGTCTGGATCATTCCAAGGTTTTATGGTTTGAGTAGGGGGGTTGAAAGTGGCTGAGAGTGCCATAAATCTTCTCTGTGACCAGCAAAAGAGAAAGCAGATCATGGAAGATAACTGGGTGCCACAGGCATTCTATCGTTCTTTGCGGCAATATGTTTTTTTAAATAAACCCCTGAATGTAATAATGGATTGTATATGCGGCACTGTGAAATACTAGTCCTTTATTAAGAAATACATGTATGAAAGGGAAAAAGAAAGAAAAGATCATACAAACTTAAATTAAAATATCACATTGAGCTAAAAAAATAAAAATAAAAACAACATCTTTAAGGTCTTTCAGGGTCTAATACATTTTATTTCCACATAATTGTTTGCAAGTGGCAATGTGCAGTAACCCACATCACCCAGTTAGCATTATTATTTCATACAAAAGGAAAACTACACTGACATTGCTCATGTATTGGTATTAAATTATCCTTGCAGTTCAAATTGGAGCCACATATGATTCTGCCAAAAAAAAAATCCAATTTTGCTTTGTGGTAATACAGCAGTGTATCTAGAAGTCGTACTCCCTACTTATTTGATTGCTTTTCTGAAAACTGTGCACAGAACTTAAAAATAATTTCCAGCCATGCCAGCATAGCCCTTATGCTTGCTACAGTGAACCTTTCATTATAATAGGCTACACTACTTCTACAAGCATGCCATCCCTAAGTCTGATGGCGCCATTGTTGCCCATCTCAGTACCTATGGAGCAGAAGGATGTAGACATCTGCATTAAAATAAAAAAATCCCTGCAAAGTATATAGCTCAAGAGGCTTGTTATTCTTGTAAATGTAGATTTTTTTTTTAACTTAAAGATATTAAAATTCCCTCTAGAGTTTAGTGGGCTTTTTAAATGTTTTATGCCTTTAGCCTTGTGCAGTAGTATGTTCACTAAAGATACAGATGTATAATGTATCACCTGACAGCAGGATGTATACTTCTAGCTGCATCCTTTGTATTATAATAAATCAGGGCTGGACAAATCCCAGAAGCCAGGTCACCAATGCTCCCTAAAATTACAGCTGCATCTAACTTCTAAGGTTTTCTCTCATTGTTGTCAAGGGAGCTGGCTCCTAAAAAAACCCTGCTGGCTCCTGTATTGGACAGACTGGCTCCTAAATTTCATATCAATGTATCCACCCCTGGGTTATATACCTATAAATAATGAGTCCAGATTATTTATGGCACCTCACACCATTTATATATTTATGTGGACATGCAGCCCAAAACATGGCATTCCACTTTAGGGTATGCATAATTTGGTTTGCTTATCTGTAAAAGAAAGGAACTGGTTTCCACAGCACGTCATTCTGGCATGTGTTGGCATGGCTGTAGCAAATAAGTAATCTTTTCAAACTCTTAAAACAAACATTATATCAGCACTTTGGTATCCCTCACAAAAACAAAGAGACAGTGTGCATTTCTACTAGTTGGAGTGGGCAGCACAAGACTGCTAGCAAGGCACAGCTGTGAGAATACCGTCCAGGAACAGCATGTTAGTGTATGGAATGCAAACCTTTTGTCACATTAATTTACTACAAAGAATACAACCAAGTATTCAGAGAAGCAGGGAGCCCATGCAAAGCTAAAAGGAGCCTTATTCGATATCTGAAAATAAATCTATTACCGACACTGCCAATGTTCACACATAACACACAGCCTAAAAGATAAAGGCCTAAAATACACAGTCTACTGATAATTTACACAATGCAAAAACTGCAGGAAGTATTGAAGTTAAAAGCCGAACTCCAGGAAAATATTAAAAAACAACTTTCAGTCCAGTTTTATTTTTATAAATGTTAAATCTATTTCATTTTTATTTATGAAAAAAAGTACAGAAGGTACAGTATAAGTGCATGCAAGGAAAGTATAGTGTGACAGATGAACCCATTGGGGTTAATTCCGCACAGGAGTGGTGACTGTTCACTTTGAAGTCAATGATAGTAAATAACGTGAACCTGTGCTCACTTTACATACCCAAACATGCACACGAGAAATTAAAAAACAGGACTTTGGGTGACACATGATTGCTTGATTAAAGTGAACACAGTTTTTTTTTTATTATTTATAAAGGCCAGTGGACATTCACTTAGCAAAGTGAACAGTCTCTACTCTTTTAGAAAATCCATCCCAATGAGTACATGACATTGTTTTTGTCCACATTGCTTATAGATATTGCTATTCTATTTGTGCAAGTCAGTTACAGTACATCTATCTTGTTAAAGTGATCATGGAAGTAACAGGTTATAAAAAGTCACATGTCCACCAACTAGCCTCCCTTTTCCTAGATTAACATGTAATTTCATTATTTTAATACTGATGGTATTACTGCTTAAATGTTTATTACATTAAACCTGAACTCCAGCCTTCCCTTCAGTCTTGCACAGTTGTACAGGCTCCTCTCCTGGACTGAAATTGCTTACTCTGATTTCACTACACACTGAGCCTCTCACAATGTGCATTAAAAGCTCTAGGAAGTGAGATAGAGCACCCCTAATTTCCTGGATGGAGGGTGCCTAGCATCATTAAGTTCTTTACTGCTCAGGTTGACTGTCCCTGGTCAACCTCTTCCATTCATTGGATTCCAATTCTTTCAGTCATTGAGGTTCAAGATCACATGTGAGTGTTGCCTAGTCTGCATGCAAATACAGTTTGCCTATGAATGCCCATTCCTCCAGGCATAAAAGGCATTTTGATATTTGTATAACTCCTTCTACTAATGTAGGGTTTCGTGATACTTTCAGGAAGCTATGTGCAGCACCCTGCCAGGCCCTCCCAACAGCCATGACCTGCCTGCATTCACAGAGAAGCACACAAATCTAGTGATGACATAATTGGATCTAAAATGAGGTATGAAATAAAAATATTAAGGTTGTATTTAAAAATATGTCATTAGCATGTTGATTGGGGTTGAGGCACTGGGTAAGGCAAGATATAAGCATATTAAAATTAATATCCCACAAACACACTACATAGGATATTTTGCATTGGGGGGCAGTCAGGCTCGATTGCACTGCACAATGCTGCTGATCTAATATGCTAATCTAATGCCATATTTCAGGCACTAGGGGTTGGAGGGTGAAGATGTATTGGCAACTCACAGAAGGATGAAAGCACAAGAAACCAAGAGATTATTTTGTTTCAAATTGCAGAAAGCTAGAAGGTGACACAAATGTTGCAGGTTTACAAATAGTTGTGACCCCATCCTCGCCACATGGTGTCACAAAAATACGTATATCACAAAAGAGACTGAAGGAAATTAGAAACATTTTGACATGTAAAACAACTTGCATATCTTTCAATGTGCATTTAGCGGTCTTGATAGAGTTATGCTTTGGGATATAAACTTACAGAATTCTAATCTGATTGAAAAGTATCAGGGAACTCCCTTTCCCTGAGGAGTTCATACTCGAAACTTCTTCTGTCACAGGCAAAAAGTATACATTTTTGCCTGTGACAGCATAAAAGAGAAGTATAATTTAAAATACTACAAGAATTTGAAATTCTTACAAAGTTTATAATGTCAGCAAATGTGACATTAGCAGAAGTAAAAGTACAACCACAAAGAAATTACAGTGAACTTATGCAGTGATATTGTTCCATTGTGCATGATAAACATTGTTTGCAAGACCTAGGGCTTCTTAAGAGATGGTTTTCTTCAATTAGAAGAGAAGTCCAAAAAGTCAAGAGAAACTGAATGAATTTTGTTTGATTACATCAGGCATCTTAGAAGGACATACAATTTCAGGTTATAAAAAAGGAAACCATGAATTTCAGAAAGCCAAGAAAAGGGATGGCCTGCCAAAAACTAACTTTTCAGTTTTGTTACAATCTGGAGAGTTAAACAGCCTGGCAATTTCTTATAACTCTGAAGGACTCTACTTGGACATTCGGGTCCTCAGGATCATGAAACACAGGGCACTGATTTGGAATCCTCAGCTTTCCCAGGATCCTGTAGAGTGACAGAACTGATACCTAGCAGGGAGAACTAGAAGCTCTTGCCTATGGGGAGTATATTTTACTATACTATTATTTTTTGGCTTGACTTTTCATGAAAATGCAAGGTTCCACTGGCCAAGTAGCCCCCAAACACCCATGTTAAAATGCTACGTACACGTGAAATCTTCATTCTAAACAATATACTCCTATTCAATTAGACTAGAGTTGCTCTTTAACTGTATTCAATAATTTACTACATAGTGCATCAAATTATTTCATTTCAAAAAGACAAAATATGCATTGGACCCTGGTGCACAGCTATGGACCATTAAACATGCCAAGTCTTACTGTAGACACATTGTAAGTCTGAAGCTGAACATACATTAATAATACTCGACGTTAAAATGGTAAGGCACTAGTGTTGTTATACTGTACATAAGCAGCACAGCACAGAGTGATGCTCTTAGAAAAAGCAGCTTTGTTAGAACATGCTCCAGTGATAATTCCCAGTACAGCCTGTGCATTAAAACTTCACTCCGGTTTACCTTCTCATGAGTTACCATCAAGACACCATCAGAGGTTTCAGGTAGTGTACATGGAAAGTCAGACTAAAAATGGGGTATTAAATATAAAAACATCAGAAAGATATATCATACATGTAGAAGTGAAAACCAATGTTGGTTACAGAGAGGCAGTACAACATAGCAATTAAAGAGAAACTATCAGCAAAGTATCGGTCTTTTAGAAGTCCTGAGCACTATGCAAATGGGGCAAGCACTCTGTAACAACTAAAACTCCCCACCTCTGCACTAAAGATCTCTGTTAGATACATGCAAATGTTGGAATTTTCAGAGGCAAAATTAATAAGTGCACCTGCTTCTTTCAAGGCTGATTTCCTTCAGCGACCATGGATTAAGCATTAGAAATATGCAACCAGAACCTTTATATTGGTTTGTATTGTCCAACGGTTTCTTTTAAAATTTCTGCCGAGGTAATACGATGCTTATAATGTTTCTGGATAACTCTCTCTATTTATGGAGTACGCAAGAGGCTATGTGAATGGCTACTATGAACAAAAGAGGTTCTCTTTCACATGGATCTGTAGCGTTTGTACTCTAGATGGGAAGCAATTAGTCCCTAATATAACTAGCCACTTCATGGAGACAAACTGTCATGAATTTTTGCTCAGGCTGGCTTTTTTCTCCATTTGAAATAACTTAACATCACTAGAAGCCATAAAGACCATGTGTTTTGAAGTTCCCCTGGCAATATCTTAATCTTAGCATTCAGTTTGTTGTAAGGTTTCTCATTAAAAAGGTAAAATTCACCTTTATTTACTTTGAATAGAAAGACTTTGTAATGATCTGAACCTCCACTGCTGAAATGTCACCATAGAGAAGACTTATCTGTTAGGGACTACATTTTTTTTTTATTACCGACTTGTATTCTCCCCTATCAGAGCAGAAGCGTAAGGCTGCCTTATCAAATTCCTGAGCCCAGTGCTGATAAACTCGAAAAGTGTCACATAAAGATAGAAAACAGCTTTGTTACTTACTGTCAGTTATCCATCCTAAACCTATGGAGTAGATAGGTCAGCCTCCATAGGGCCTTACATGGTGACAGGGAGAGAATACAATAAAAGAGGTAAGGTTGTGCTATTATGAAAACTTAAGAGTGAATATTCAGATACTTACAAATGTCCATTCTTGTCTGGTTCCCTATAGCCTGATTAATGAAGGATAGCTAGTAATTGTTTGCCAAGACTTGATGTACATTCTACAGTGCTTAGATTGCAAAAATGGACCTACAGCAGATCAAATTAATGGCGAAAACTACTGGAGGAACTTCATAGCACATGATCTTTGCAAGGCAACTGCAAGCATAATTTTACACACATGCCTTCCTCATCACTAAATATATCTTTCATATATATTTTTAAGAATAATTTATCCAAATCTAGATACATCACAGAGTATAATAAATGATAAAATAGAATGCAAAATTTGTTTGGGGACAGTATATAAACGCAAGAAAATCAGAATAACCCTAAACTCACCATTGTGTTACTGTCTTGCTCCACGTCAGGGACATAAGGGTAATGAACGTAGAACATGTCATTTCTCACAACCTTTTTCCTCATTCTACATGGCCCTTCAGTCATCTCCAGCATCCATTTATCCAAATGGGAGCCAATAGGTGGTCCCCAAAGCCCCCTTTCCCTGAGGAGTTCATACTCGATCTGGTTCCATTCCTCTGTCACATATTTCAATGCATTTTGTTGACGCTGTTAACAAAGCAAATTATATAAAATGAAATCACTAAGGCTTGAGCTGACCATAGATAATGGAAGAAAGAAGGTTCAGTTTGACTGCCTGAAGAATTGCATATATGTTTTTCTTAGACAAGTGCACAAAAAGCTTGGATTGCTTGAGCATGCATATTTTTGCCTATAATGGGAGGCAGCTTTCTCAGGCAGCTCCCATGCCAGCCTATCTTGGAGGAAACCATTAGCTACCAGCCAAAATGATCTAACTGATTTACTAGTCCCTTCACAATCTGGCAGCTGGGGTACCTGGCCGGGTTTGAAGGTGGCTGCAGATATGAGGACTACTACCCATTATGAACAAAAAGGCCCCATGTACACCTGAATACTATACAAACACTTGTCGGCTGCATTTATATATAAAACCGATTGCGCCATAAATATTGGGTATCGCCACACACGCCAGAGTAAGAGCAATTATTCTAGGGCCATTATTCACAGTTCTCTAAACTTATGACCTGTAAAAGCTTTTAAAGTGTCACCTATGGACAATTATGGGCACTGTAGTTTTTCACCATTTCGCGGGTGCACACAATTTTGAACTTGGCATGTTTGGTATCTATGTACTTGGCGCAACCTCATATTTTACCAATAAATGGGTATTCTATTGGGTTTATGTGCACCAAAATGAATTTAAAGTTTTTTTTTTTTTTTACTGAATTGGGTCTGATTAACAGTTGCTCTAAAAGAATGTGAAAAAAAATTGCAACTGCCTCCATTTTACTCTACAGGGTCTCTGCTTTCAGGAACATATATTTCTTAGGGGGTTTAAGTAATTTAAATGTGCATTGGATGTAAAATGGTTCCAAAAACGGCTCTGGCAGTGTAATGGTTATACAGAGATCAGCCGTCAAGATTTTCCACTGTTTAATACTACCCAATGAAAGCATCCAAGGGCATTTCAATGGAAATTGTAAGATTGGCCAGTGTTTCATTAAAATGATTTGATCCCTTAAATATGCAAATGAAAAAATACTGCACGTCTTGCTGATGGAGAGGAGAGGAGCTCCCCATACTGATGGATTCTGTAGTGAAAAGTCTAGGCACCATATATCGATGGTTTCTGTAAAAAAAACAAAAAAAGCTTAGGCAAGTACTAAAAAGAGTAAATGCACGATTTAATTACCTCCTGGTATTCTTTATACTGCATATCCACCAAATCCCTCACAACAGCAATGTGAGTGAATATCCACTGTGAGATTTCCTAAGAAAAAAAAATAAAAAATCATAGGCATTGTATATATACCTAATAGGATCACCATGTAAGTATATGTTTAGCAACCTGCACACAAACAAGATGATGATTTTAACTTTAAAAAAAAAAAACTGACCTCATATACGCAAGTCAGAACTCCAACTTAAAATACAAAGGTCATTTCTAACATGACATAAATGAATTGATGGACGGAAGCCCTTGTCAGCCTTCGAGCTATACTGCTTCATGGACATAAATAGCACTTTATTCTGTACAGGTTATTGCAAAGAATAGCACTCTAGCAACAATACCTGGGTGGAGAGATTGTGTTTATTGAGTCCACTCTCCTTGCGATTTCTTCTTGAACTAGTTAGCTTAGAGAGTCCAAAGCCACTACTGACACGTGACAGCTTTGACTGAGAACTCGGCACCAAAGCTTCACCTTTACTGATGCATTTCTTTTCATATGCTGTTAAAACAAAAAGTATATAGATATGGATTATGGCCCAAGTATTTGTATACAGTGTCTAAGAGGAAGTCAGTTATAAAGCAAAAAGCATCTTCGAAAATGTCCACAATAGTATCAAGAGTGGTGTCGCAGCCGAGAATCATCGTAGCTGACATCTGGGTCTGCCTTTAGAACAACATATGTCTTTGTAATATCCCCTTCGCACACCGTACCGATGTACCCCAACTGGCGGATGGTGCCACAGCATACAATCTGGAAGATCTGTTGTCCGCACACCATTCTGCTTTGGAATGTCATCTTTATTTGTATTTATCTTTATTTGTATTCCTTTAGCATGATATGTGAATGCAACGTTTCAGGGGCCTCACAGGACCCCTTCGTCAGGCAAAGTGCTAAGGGAATACGAATAAAGATGACATTCCGAAGCAGAATGGTGTGCGCACAACATATCTTCTAGATTGCCTCTAGAACAAGCTGCGCCAGTCCCCTCCCTTGTCGGTGGTTCCAGTGAGCTCTGGAGGAACAGAGAGGGGGAGTGGTGAATCCTTGTGGGGAGCAAAGACTGAGTCACCGCACTCTGCAAAGAGAAGAGATGGAGAGAGGACTGCTCTCAGTGTTAGAGCTGGCATGTGAAAACTGCAGCGTCCCACGCCAGCTCTAAGCAGTGGAAATTATGGTTTACTCTGCCCCTACATCTCCTTTAATTTCCATGTAACACACAGAAGTGTTAGTGCTATCTATCCACCACTATTTTCAGCATCTTCTCCTCTGTGTCCATTGTGTAAAGTAACAGAGCAGCAGAATAGCAAAATAAAGCATCGTGCTCAGACAGATTATGTAAAAGTCTTCATAACCAAAGACCCATTACTGGATCAATTACAAGACAGCTCCTTCCCCTTTTGTTGAGGTTTCAGCCATGTTCCAATATTTATTACAGTATAAATACTTCGGTCTTAACAAATTTTACTCAATGAAAAGTTAAAATTGTAGTACAAAAGAAAAACAGAGTACAGAGAAATGAATGGACAAAAAAAACAAAAAAAACAACACAAAACACTAGGCAGTATAAAAGACTAGCACAGCTGGGAATACAAAATAATAAGCGCATACAGCTTAAAAATAAAAATTCTCTCACCGTGAAATGACTTACCAAGGTGGTTTTGCCAAGAACGCAATGCCGCTTCCTCAATAAAAGGCCTGACAACTGCAATATCCACATGTCCTCGGTCATTGACAGGAAATGTCACTTTGAACATATCCTCCAGAACTTGTTTCTTGCTATGAATTAACTCTATCCAAACTCTGTTGACAGCTTTCAGCAGAAGCTGGCGCCCTGCAAAGCACAGTCCATCATTTTGACGGTTTAGATCGTCATAAATATACAATGCATTTGGAATCCCTATGACACACTAATCGTTTTCACAATCATTTCTTTTTCACTGGCTAAAAGAAGCAATACCAGGTCACAAAAAAATAACATATGTCAAAAAGCTGTTTACACTGGCCTATGGTAAGCCTTTTTATTTCAAATTTCAGAGCTTTATTGCAGAGAAAACCAACAATACTTTACAACAGAGGCACCATCTGTGAACAGTAAATATGTATTCATCGGCTATATCCCATTTACAGATGAAGGCAGAATTAGTCATTTTGGAAGCTTATAGTCAAATAGGAGATCAAACAGAAGGCCTGGAAGGTTCTTTGCAGCTCACAACTGGCCAGTTGACAGGTTGATGCTGATTAACTAATAAAATTGAGAAATGTCAAGAAAAAACAAAAAAAATGTAAATATTCACTTGTATTATCCAAATCATGTGGAAAAGCAAATTATCCTTCAATTTGAATACCCAATCATGTGCAGCGCTTTCCAAGTGAATGGATAATTAAAGAGAATATTCACATAATTTTGGAGTGAAGATTTTCATCTCCTTTAGTAAATCAGCCAAATTGCCTTAAAGGAATTTTAATATTAGTCATCTACAGCACAATATTAGCAACCCCAAGAACCTCTTGTGACTACTGGCCATGAGGTAATTCCTGAGCAATGTAATAATTTGCAATGAGAAGTAGGGATGCACCGATACCGGTATTCGGTTTCGAGTACCGATATTTTTTTTTATACGAATACAGAGTACCGACTTGCCACCCGTCTTCCCGATTAGCAGGGAAGCCGTCCCCATGCTTCTTGTCACAAGTGACTAGAGAGCATGGAGACGGCTTCCCGGCCAATCAGGAAGCCGTGTAATGACGCGCTGCCCGGCTTCCTGATACCGGAAGTATCGAGCTAGGCATCAGAGCATTTGAGCGAGTACGAATACTCGCCCAAATACTCGGCAACGGCAACCATACCGATACTATTATCGGTATATCCCTAATAAGCAGAAACTTTGCAAAATGCTTAGTAACTGGTTGGTGTTTGCCCTGTTAATTCTAAAGATTTTGCAATAGTCAATCAATGGCTAAACAAGAGAGGAAAGGTTCCCAGCTGCGTTTCATCAAGATTAGGACAGGCAAATCTCCCAGGAGTATTCTCTTAGAGAAATCTGATCATCTAAGTGTACCCCGCATCTGATAAAAGTCCTTCATGATGGTTTCAGAGATTTTCAAGTGTTAAAAAAAAAAAAATCTCTACAGTCAGATCAGCAAAACAGGCCTCATTCAATATTGCACATGGGCATGCAACAAAGCTATATATGGCTACTCTACATTAAAGGATTATTTGCAGTGATGATTTTTAGAAAGTAAAGATAATCATCAATTACTCAACATTAAAAAAATGTCCAATGTAGGAGACACCATCATGTAACTAACCAATAATACATGATAACACAAATACACTTCTCCATGACTGTGTAACCCCTTTTATATACACCAACTAGTGTCCTCATGTACCAGCAGATAATACACTTTGCTACTGACAAATACTATCATCGCAGCTCAGTAGTGCGAGTTCCAGGTGAGTGGAAAAAGAACAGTAATCTACAAGTCTGCATTTTGCCTTAAGGATGTATAAGACCCTTTAATGAGTTCAAAGGCATGTAAAAAAAATCAATGTGGCTGTGTTTCCATTAGAAAGCTTAAAATAAACTTGTAAAGTTATTCTGCATTATACAAACAATGGAAACTACTTTCTATAGGTATGTCATTTGTTTGTGGTGTGGATGGGGGGGGAGATGGTTTAATTAGTATGCGATATAATTTGGGATAGACAAGCCCTAGGCAGAAAATGAGGCTTTATATACAGCTTGGACAAGAGTGAGAAGTTGTTTGACTTTAGTCATGGAATTCAGTTCAGATATGGATGAGCCCTCATGTACAACTCAGTCCCTAGTTGACCTGGATCACAAGGTACTAGCACTTCAGTACTGTTGTTACTTTAAAACATTTCAGGACGGATCAGGTTTACGTTAAGCATGACTTCTTTTTTAAATATGTTATGTGTCCTTGGATAATTTAATCCAAATTAAAAAATACACCTTGGTATTAAATATGCATAATGAATTTCACTCCAGTGTACAAATACAGTGTACAAATACAGTGTACAAATACAGTGTATGTAAAACTTTACTACAAAGCATAGGTGATATCCCAAAAAGCTATACAAACTTTCCTCTCTATAAATGTTAATATAAAGAAACATTTGTATGCACAGATGGCTTGCACTTTACCTTCACTTATATCCTGATACATTCCATCTGCTTCAACCTCCGAAGGCATCATTATATGCCAAGTGGTCATCCTAGCTTCAGCTTCCAATCCAAAGCCATCAGGGTTACTATAATGAAATGCAAAACAAAGTTTTTGTGTTTAAAATTTTGGTTCCAAACCTTTTTAGTATAGCAAATTGAAGTTTTGGTATTATCCTATTCATGTTTCTAAGGAAACTTGAAGTATTATACTACTTCACTGTTAATTTACTTTGCTTGCAACGTCAAATGTCAAGAATCCACATGTACATGGCTGGATATGTACCTCTTCCTTGAGCTTTCCAGCAGCATGGGGAGCAAAGGTCTCTGACATGCTGTAAACAGTTTCATTCAGCAGTTCATAATTAGAACATAGATCCTTGAAAACAATGTAACCTGCGTACTTTATCACTATGGTTACATCTTCTCACATGTTCTCACACCAATCCAGAACAGCATATGAAAGGCCAGCAACAAACTGCATTACAAAATTGAGAATCTGAACTCAAAAAGTGAAGCGGTTATGTTATAGGGAACACATAAAACTTTTAATTGTGCCTAAGCACTACCCTAAAAGACTTAACTTTTCACTATACTTTCCCATACATCTATGTAAACTTAAAGTAAATATAAGCAGAAGAAATATGGGGGAAAGGTTCTTATCTGTATGACATCATGTGTATGTTTGTTCCAGGGCAGGGGACTTAACAGGGGCGAACAACCAGACCACTGAGATTGTCAGAAGCAGATGTCAGCCAAGAAAACTCCATGTTTCTCTCTCGGACATTTATATTCAAGCACAGGTGGGCAATATGAAACTGCAGGGAAGTGAACCTGTGTTCTCAAACATTCAGTCATGTGCAGGGGGAATGAAATTGGAACAAACAGTTAAATAAAAAGTTAAACCTATATACGGTATTGTTTATTGCTTTAGCTGCCATAGGATGTGTAATTCTATGTAGCCAATGTACTAATTTGCAAGTAATGTAGTGTCCTACGTCACCTCCCCTCCTTTGTCTTGCTCAATGGCCAAGGATTTAGCATAATCACTTCTGTCAAAATAGTAGGATAATTAAAACTGTAGTAGGACAGCGGATCTCAACCTGTGGGTCGCGAACCAAAAGTGGGTCGCAATTTACTGTTGAGGGGGTCGCAGCATCCACTTCTGCTGCGCTGAGAGGCTCCTCAGCCTCCTCCTAGCGCAGCATTTTCAGTGTTAGTCAGCGGGAGGACAGCAGAGGATGTGAATATAAAAGTGCCGCCATACACACTCCCTAGCCGCTGCAGCGACATCTAGTGGCCGGGGAGTGTGTACAGCTGGGCTTTTCCATTCACAGCCGTTGCTGTCCTCCTGCCTCCATACAATGTGAGCTCTGCAGGAGGTGGGCGTCTAAGCAGTGCTGGGGCTGAGAAGGCTGCATGGAGACAGAGCAGGCAAGCAGGTAGCAGGGGCTGGGGAGGGCTTGTATTCTTGTGAGTGAGCTTCTATTTTTAGTCCCAAGTTCAGCGCCTTACTAATTCTGGAGTCCAGCGCTCCGTTGTGGGGTCACCACAACTTGGCAAATGTTACCAAGGGGTCCCGGCCCTAGAGAGGTTGAGAACCACTGATGTAGAATGACCCACCTGGTTGTACATTGTGCCAGAGGTGTGTACATCAGTGGCTGAGCAAAAATATAATCTTTTAGTAAGTAAAACATTAAACATATGTATTGTAAGCATTTCACAAATGTACTTGCCACATGAAAAGAAAGGCCTACAGCAAATCAAGGATGTTTAAAGCAAACACATAATTACATCAATAAAAATAAAATTGTAATTAACAGTCATCATCTAAAAAAATCATTATCTGTCATATGGGTCACTACTCCTCATCACTGTTAATGCTCCAGCAAGCACTTGTTAGAGCCAGCATGCCAGCAATACATAAATGTATTATGTTAATGTCTAGGCTGGCTGTTCATAAAACAAACTCTGCCTATTTTGTTCTTAGAAAACTAACAGTTTTGTCTGCTACAGAGAAGACCAAGAAGAATGTTAGCAGTAATGAGCTATATAAATAATCTGGGTACATATTCATTTCAGTTATTCTCTACGGTTTTCAGTACTAAAACAAAGCAAAGACTCAGGACTGGTGGTATCATGTATACATCTTATGCATAAACGTGCACGGCATGGATAAAAGCCTACCTTCCAGTGTAGAGGTTAATCAAACAGTGAGCTAAGCAGGAAATGAAATCCTGGTCGTGATTCCCAGGACCCAGAATAAGGGTTCTATTGACAGTGAGAACTCGCAGAGAATCCAGAAGAGCCACTTGTTGAGGGACAGTTTTATGCGCTCTGGAGAATTGGTATAATATGGTTCGATTCAAGCAATTGTAAATAGTTTCAAGGGACAAACCTTGAGACCGTCTCTTTGACTGAAGAAAACAAAAGCAGAAAAATGTGCATTTAACTCACATCTGAATTTAAACTAAAGAGGTTAATAAATACAATTTAGAAGCAGGAATAACTTTAAAGAAACACATTGGTTTGTACGTTGCTCCTAAAAAAGCATATTCTGACTGCAACATTGATTAAGCATCGGTCATGTAAAAGAAAAAACTGCAGGAACTCTGTGAATATTTATCTTTTGAGAATAACTACAAAGCCAGTCTCTTTCCTGTAACCACATAAAATTAGTGCTTTTCATCTACCAAATGCAGTTTTTTTCTTCTTTATCTAGAGATCTGTAGCATATTAATAAAAAATGGATTAAATATATATGGAGATGTTGCCAAAAGCAACCAATCATTTTCCAGGTGTCCTTTGCAAGTGCAGCTTAAAAAGTCAAAGCAAACACCGATTGCTCATTTATTTCAGTTCTTACACATTTGCCTGTCCTGTGTTAGCAAGCACACCAATTGTTCATTTACTTCAGTTCTTAGATTTGCCTGTTCTGCAATAGCCAACCATTAAAGGAGTACCTGTGGTCTGGTTAAGACATTTAAGCTGGCTCATTTTCTGGTTGCAAGTACCTCAAGGTGCCTGCATGAATTTTTTAGCAGCTATAAAATAGTACCCCTTTAACTTTCTGGCCTGGCACTATTGATTAAATTGTGATCAAGGCTTGCATGGTATCTATCTTCCTTTCACTTGCATCTTTCTACTGGCCAGTAAGGTCACCTATCACACTGCTGGGCAATGAGAAGGCATAAGCAGAGGGATGGGATGGTGGCAACCATGAAAGCTCTTGTCATAATTGCCTATATAGAGCATCCAGGACTTTAAGCTACCGGGGGCCTTCCCAATCATAGAAATATCTTCTGATGCTGGGTCCTAGGCATTTTGTCATTTCAGCACAATCCAGGATCCGGGTACCAGAGGTTAGACTGCATGCTGTGTCTGTATGGAATTGAAGACAATCATTCTCTGCATCCCCTGCACTTAGAACCTAAAATGTCCTGATATAATGTACCACATGTGCAGGCACCTTGAAATGACTAACTTAAGAGAAGGAACCATCTTAGCAGCCATAATTCACCATACAGGGTTGTTTTAAAGGGGAAACTCACCTGTGAAATGAGCTGGGTAACACAGTCAACCACTAGTTTTGAGTCTTTGTTGAACATTCCTTGCCACAGCTTGTCTACCACTCGCTGGGTAAAATAAAACACATTGTTCACCAGCACCTGATAATTACCACCAGTAGTCACTGGTAAGGAGGCATCCTCTCCTGCAAAAAGACACAAGCATACACTTAAAGCAAACAATAGATAAGAGAACAACAATGCCATAATACAACCAAGCAAACTGGCACATATGGGCACCAAAATAGCAATATATTCTATACGTACACCTCCATAAAGCAATAGCTAAAAAATGCAATAACCTAGACCAACCATTCAGAGATCATCTGCTCTGAAGCAACTGGGCTAGCTTTCACATCAAATGAAAATATGGGAATGGTCATCCGCACAGACATTTTTCCAGTGACAACAATGCCTTGACGCCATGTCAGTTGGGCTGTAATGCTCAACATAGGCCCAATGCAATGACAAAATCCACTGCTTTCAACAGGCCCAGTTTTAACCAACAAATTATGTGCCGATTGATTGAAAATGAAACCTGCTGCATTCAAATGCAATGAGTCAGAGCACACTGCAAGGTTAAGAGCTCTGAAAAGAGCACGTATCCTTCCCTACTCTATCTCCACTTTAAATGTGAATAAATGCATTTTAAATGTATTACATATAAAACTAGCTTATATTTTTAAAGCTTAAGCCTACTGGTTACTATGAACAACTGTTCCATATTCTGTCTACTCCAGTTTGGATAAATTCCCCCCAATGTTTAAAAAAAGGATGTCAACGCATGTCAACTCAAATTCATTTGGCGCATGTCAATGTGCACTGAATGCAACGAAAGTGGCACGAACCCAGCCTGATGCAAAATTTCACACACGTCCAGTTAACCCAATATGATCACTAGTTCTATCATCTATCTACCATAGCACGGAAAAAGAACAAACTTGTGTTTCTGCTCAAGGCTATCCAATGTCTAATTACGATGGCGAAAAAGGTTAAGAAAGGGAAGTAGGGCATATGACAAAAACAGAGGAAATCACCGCTGTTAACCCCTATATTAGCATTAACTTTTCCCTTTTCCTACCCTAACACTTAAAGTAAACTTAAATTGTAAAGTGAGATTTACTTTAATGCAGATGTCCACATGCTTAGCATGAAGGAAAGCACTGTATACTCTACCAGTTGCTGGATTAATAGCTTACACAGGGCTAGAGACTCCCTGTGAAACATTGCAAATTGGCCAGCGCTATTACATTCCTCCATATATTGAAATACCACCGATTTCCTTTGGTTCCCAGTGTTGAAGCGAGTGGAGGGGAGGCAAAAGAAAGGTAAGGAAGGATGGGGGATTAAAGCAACAAGTAATCTTTAAAGTTCCCAAACTGCCTCTTTTACACACTAAACGCATCCAGGTTTGTACCAATATTAAAGTGTACGAGTAGCTAAACCTTTTTTTTAGTTTTCGATAGAGTGGGTTGGGGCAAAACCCCTGTCAGTTTGTCTTTTTTGACCCATTGGGGAGATTTCCTTAACTTCCAGTCCTGGAAGCACAACAAGAAGTGAAAGTAAATCGTTAAAAAGTGACGGGAATTCCCCTCTTAGACAGTGGTCACTGGAACAGTTCTTCCCATTGAAAGATTATCCACAACTTTTGCTCTGGTGACTACCTTAAAATTCAATTTCCCATCAATTTTTGACATGGTTAGAATAGCCACCAGGACACTTAGGGCCTGTTCACATCAGCATCCACGCTACACTGCATGGCTGTTGGTGTGCGTGTTCCTAGCACATTGCTAATGCACTCAATCGAGACCCATTAGTTTATTTTTGGTTAGAACTTAATAAAAATATCACTCGTGACATTTCAATAAAGTTCTATGGGCACACCATGGTGCGATAAGGTTGTACCACGTTGTACTGCAGTGCACGGAAATAAGTACCGCATGCTGTACTATTTTCAGTACACACCACCATACCGCATCACAAAGTGGTGGTGTGAACCGAGTCTATCTGGAACAAGGCTAACTGCCTTGTCTTGTGTTGGGGCTATACTGCCCCAACGCATTAGATATGAACAAGCCCCAAGAGGACACATTTTTCCAGCAGGGACAAAAAAAAAAAATCTGAAAAGAGCGCTTATCCTTTCCTACTCTATCCACACTTTAAATCTAAACAAATGAATGAAAATGTACTAACATATGAAACTAGACTCAAAAGCTCATACAAATACCTAGCAGTACATCAGCTGCTAGCAGGTGGTCCATCACGCTGTCCAATATGTAGGTCTGGAATTCCTTCTGCTGAGCTCTCGTTGATCTTTCAGGGGAAGACTGGAAAACAGTACCATTAACCAAGCTTCAAAAAAATGTATTGTATGTTAAGCTTACGTTATGCAAACCCCTAAAATGAAAATTATTGTT
Organism: Nanorana parkeri; assembly: GCF_000935625.1. Classification (NCBI taxonomy): domain Eukaryota; kingdom Metazoa; phylum Chordata; class Amphibia; order Anura; family Dicroglossidae; genus Nanorana; species Nanorana parkeri. The sequence continues at coordinate 2,816,629 of NW_017306327.1, read as the reverse complement.
ACTCTACTTCCATCAAAATATGAAGAGTGAACGTGCTTGCTGGAAGGGTTGAGCATAGATTAAATCAATGTCAAATAAAAAAAGGTAAAAGGGTAGAACACTACTTTTAATGAGTGGCCAGTACTGGTCTAACAATTGTTGACCCACAGTGAGAGTTTTCTACAGTTCTTAACTTCTCTGCTATAAAGTGAGTGTAATCGGATGCCCACAGCTGAATTAATCAAAGGAGTCTTGTTCACACAGCTCTGTATGGAGTATGAAATCGAAAAGAAATGGTTCACAAGTAGTTACTGCTGGGCCACCTTGATTGAAAACCCAGAATGCTCTGTAAACAGAGTTATGGAAACACTCTACAGGAGTATGACTAAAATTAATAATTAATTAGGGATGCACCGATATCGAGTATTTGCGTGGGTACTTGTACTCGCCCAAATGCTCTGATGCCTAGCCTGATACCCGAACTTCCGGTATCAGAAAGACAGGCAGTGGGTCATTACACACTGCCTGGCTTCCCGATTGGCCGGGAAGCAGTCTCCATGCTCCCTCATCACTTGGTGACCAGGGAGCATGGAGCAGGCCAATCAGAAATCGTGCAGCATGTAATGACTCGTTGCCCGGCTTCCTGATTGCCATCTTCACGACAAATGAGGAAGCCGGGCGGCGAGTCTTTACCCGTCCCCGGCTTCCTGATTGGCTGGCTTCATGCTTCCTTGATGCATGGTGACGAGGGAGCATGGAGCCGGCTTCCTGGCCAATCAGGAAGCCGGGCTCCGTTTAAGGACCCGCCGCCTGGCTTCCCGATTGGTCGAAAAGCTGACATTACCCGCCCCCCAGCTTCCTGATTGGCCACAAAGCCAGCTCCATGCTTCGTCACCTGGTGGCGCATGGAGACGGCTTCCCTGTTAATCAGGAAGCCGGGTGGCGAGTCTTTACACGCCGCCCGGCTTCCCGTCTAATCAGTAAACCAAGTGGCGAGTCATGACGCGCCACCTGGCTTCCTTAATGGGACTTCCAGTATCGGCAAGTACTGGAAAAAATATCTGTACTTGTACTCGATACCGTAAAACCGGTATCGGTACATCCCTATAATTTATAATCATAATGAAAAAAGTGACAAAAGATCAATTTGTAAACATTTAACAAATTTAAAATATTATCTAACAAAAACCAATATGAATTCCCTTTAACCCAGACACTATGTCACTGACAAAAAGATATGACCTCGTGAACCAGATTATATGAACTGGAGTGTAGTCTTCCAGAATCCAAAACCTGTGTTGGGAGTCTCCAGAGATAGATAGATAGATAGATAGATAGATAGATAGATAGATAGATAGATAGATAGATAGATAGATAGATAGATAGATAGATATGCACACAGATATCATGCACATACAAACATATTTAGTATATTGCATCGGGAAATACATCTTTTGGAGTATGTCCCAAATCAAAAAACTACTGAATTAACTAAACACTACTGTACTAGGCTAGTACTTCACAAAGAGTAAAATAATAAAGCCACAAATGAATAAGCTACATATACTGCCATCACCTCTTACACATGGACACATACCTCTAAGAGTAAGTCTATGAGAGGTGTTTGCTTGCTAGCAGGGGTATGACACAGATTTTCAATGACCAGGACACGCATGAAATCAAACACAAACTTTTTGGCAGGATGACTGGTGAGATAGGTCTTGGAGCCCACATTGCAGTATTCAGACTGACTTCTGTTCATGCCAGAGTCTGAAGCAAAGGCTTTAAATTCTTCAGCAGGTGAACCCACTTCATCATCCAGGTCTGTAACCTGAAATATTATATATTTACAGTTAGGTTAAAGCATAAAGAGTGCGTGACATATCACATCTTTTTTAAAGTCTTAAAGGTTTCTGCTGATATTCTCAAAATTACGGAATTGAGCATTCCTGTGCATGATCTTAGGCTTAGAAAGAAAGCTGCAAGCATCCATTATGTGAACGGTTAACCTCTGCCATTGAGATTGTGGTATTGGTACTTGCCCAACTGATAAGAATGGCTACTGAAGCTCTGCTTTGTTAGGCACCTCTTCCCTATATCATAGCGAATGGGCAAAAGCTGCACTTTTTGGAAAAAACAAAAGCTCAACTTAAGACCACGCTCACATATTCTGTTTACTGTAGAAACTCTAAAAAGCATGTGCTTACCTTCCCTGTGCCTCACTACTGCCTGAAACCCAGTACTTTGGGTATGGGGGGAATAGATGAAACTACCCCTCATAACTACAATGTAGTGTTTGGTCCCCGAGCAGCCAATTGTTGCACTCCATTGTTTACTAGTGGAAGTGGTGGAGTTGTGTACAGCAGTTTGTAACTTACTCAGGAATCTTGGGTGTCCTAGCAGTGGTTTGGGGTGGTGGAAGGGCGAAAGGAAGGTAAATATCTGCAGTAAAGTGAACCCGTCTTTTTTCCTAGAATGGGTAACGTACAAGTTCACTAAAATATTTTTAAAAATTCCTTTTGTAAATATATAGCCAGAACAAGGAGTGTTTTCATTTTCTTTAAATAAAAGCATGGAGTTTTGCTTTAAAATTGTTAATTAACAGTTCAATTAGTTTAAAATGGATCACTGTAATCTAGCTAGCCTCTAACAGTTATCTGGGTTTTTAGCTTTATTTCTAGTAATTACTTTTCTACATTGTTTTTCCCATGAAGTAGTCGGCATGAAAATATTTCTGTGATATACAAGAGCATGTGGTTCCCCGATTAGTGGCATTCCATGCTTGAATTATACTAAATTATGTGTAAAAATTACCCATCTCTCCCACCCATAGCACCTGGCATTCTTTTTTTATTAAATTTACAACGGTTTGCATTTCTAAAAGAGTTTTTTTCTTCTTAGTCATCTACTGAAACTCTAAACAAGAAGCCATTTTTGGAAGCTTGTAAACAATGGTAAGGAGATGATTTGTGCAGCACTTTCCAGCAATATGCCACCACCTGGCACTGGATACCTAGCTAACATTAGTCAGATGAACAAGATAATACAGTTCTCTGACACTATCAGTACTCAGCATGCTCCAGATCATGTTTAAACAGCCTTCAATCCTAGGAGGCCTATTCCACTCCATCTGTCATATGCATATACACAGCTACAGTTAGAGATTAACAATGCTAAGGAGACTGTTTATATTCTGTAATATGTCAGGTCAACACTGTCAACACAAAAAGGGGTGTACTATTAACTGCTCCCATATTTTACTGTTAGAACATTTCAATCAGTAATTGATGGCATAGATCCCGGTCTGATCCTCCTGTTAGAAGTATATAATTCTATCATTCTAGCATAAAAACTAGCTATTCAAATGCTTTATTTTGTATTTCTATCAGGATGTAAACAATATAAATTTACATTTAAACATGAATATAGAAAACTATCATTAAAACAGGCAAGAAAATCTGGGTTATACAATAAAGCAGAGTGCTGAGACCTACAGCAACACATTAAAATAAATGTTACTACTGTAAAATTAAATCTACTTGGGTATAATGAGATACTGCCTTTTGCACATTATCATTGTGCTTTGTACTGTATAAGCAATGCATCTCATAACTGATTTATAATGAACAAGGGAAAATCAGAAATGAACTAGGAATAGATGTGAAAGCCACCTATCAATAAGCACAGCGCACTGGCATAAATATTACCATAGCGACCCACGCAGTCGCTATGGGGCCTGGGGCAGATGGGGGCCAGGAGGCCAGGGCTAAGCAGCTAATATGAAGGAGGCCGGGGCCCGGCAGAGTAGAAGGACGGGGCTCGAGGCCCGGCCACGGTGGTGGAGGCCGGGACCCGGCAGCAGCGGTGGCGGTAGTGGGGGCCTGGCAGCAGCAGTGGCGGTAGTGGGGCCCTGGCGGTGGCAGCGCTGCAGAAGGCGGCAGTGAAGGAGGACAAGGCCGGGGCTGACAGGTAAGAGGAGCAGGGAAAGGGACCCCGACCAGCCCCCCCGAGACCCTGCATAGCCCACGATAGGGAGCCTATGGTTGGCTCCACAGGGTCACTCAGGTGGGCTGTGCAGAGTCTCTGGTGGGCACTGTGGGCTCTGCAGGGTAGCTGGTGGTGCTGTGCTGGGTTTATGGTGGGCTCTTCAGCAGTGAGTGGCGGAGTGATCTGTTCTTCGGCTCTGACGTCAGAGCCAGCAGGAGCAGAGTTGAAGAGGAGGAGACGGAGAAGGCACGAAAAGAAGGTAGGTACCTTTTTTTTGGGGGGTGGGGGGGCCCTGTGATTTCTAGTTATGCCCCTGCCACAGTATGAATAAATGTAAGTAAAGTAACACAAAACCTAGTGGCACTATGTCTACATGTCAGCGTTGGTGATACTTGAAGGTAAATAACTGAACTGCTACTTTAAGTAGTAAGCTAGGATACACATATTGAGAGGAATTTATCAAAACGGGAGCAGACAAAATCTGGAGCAGCTGTGCATGGCAACCAATCAGCATCTCTCTTTCATTTTCAAATCCTAACTGAATAAACTGAAGAGTGAAGCTGATTGGTCGCCATGCACAGCTGCTCCAGATTTGGTCTGCTCCAGTATTGATAAATTCCCCTCAATATCTTTAGAAAGAAATTCTACAGAAATGCTTGATCAGCCATCTCTGTGAACTCTTGTCATGATTATGTATGTGCAATGTGACATTTATGGTTCTATGTGTAGAGGTGCTGTTGGCTTTCATTTTACACATGAGTGGTTTACAGGCCCTCAGACATACATGCATAGGCAAGGGTCATTTGACTTCTAGGCGGCTAATTGCTTTATTATGCACGCGTTAATTATCTCTGAGGATAGATGTCAATATGATATATACTCCCTCTCAATGTGCACACACTGCCGTTGCATAAAGCACAAGTCAGCCATTTAATGCATCGGACCTAAAGAAAAGCCTAAGTGTATGCAAGCAGAATATGCACAACCTGCTTCAGGAAGCATTGTCAGAACAAAAAAAGGACTACCTGCAAGAGAAGTAGAAATGTTCGTCTCCTGCTGCCCATGCCACTGAAGACTGCTTATTTTAAAGTCTATCCATCAAGAAACTGACACCTGGAAATATTAATATCCTGGTGCCCCGTTGAGCTCAGTTATTTGCCTCTCCGATATACCTTCTGTCCTTGCCACCATATGCTGTTCAATTCAAGAGAGCTCTTCCCCTGGAGTCCCTTGAGAAACTGACACCCGATAATGTTAGTCTTCTGGTTCCTCATTGTGCTCAGTGGTTTGTCCTGTCGATGCATCTACCGTGCCCTGTATTGACATGAAGGTCAGTGGGAGGAACCACTGATCGCTGCAGGGGACCAAGGAGAGCAACAATCCTCGAAGTGTCAGTAACTCAGCAAGAATTCTCTTAAATATAGTGGTGTAGGTAAGTACCTTTCTTTTGTACGTTGATTTTTATGGCTATTTTTTTTCTTGACAGGGTCACTTTAAGCCCTCATTCACACTAGAAAAGGCCAGCACGTACAGCTCTGTGCTGCGTGCCTCGGCTGTATTGGGCAGCTCCCAGGAAGGACAGGTGCTGTGTGTGATTAGTACGCAGCCCCCGCCGTTCTCTATGGGAGTACACGGCCGTACGCCGCCCTACGCACACCCGCCCTGCACGTCTGTGCGGGTGTCCGTACTCGTACGCTGACAGGATGGATCCGATCTGGGTCCGAGCCAGGAAACATGCACCCGTACGGACCTGCACTTGGGGTGAGCATAGGACGGCGTACTCCCATAGAGAAAGACGGGGTCTGCGTACTAATCACCCGTAGCACCTGTCCTTCCCGGGAGCTGCCCGATACGGCCGTGCACGCAGCATGGTCAGATAAGTGCAGCAATGATTCATAGTCTGTACAGTCATAAGTACACATGTATGATTGTGTACATCAGATGGAAAAATACAATCTTTTGGAGAAGTCTCCCAGGTAGTCTAAAAGCACCAAAGAATACAGAACTTTATCTTTGTGTAAGTGAAACAATTATTTCCTAATTCCAGATTACAACTTTATCTTCGTAGTGTACCACAGTAGTGTTACAGTTTGTGATCTAGGTGACAAAATGCGAACATGGAAAATATACTGTATGCTGAGCTCAGTTGCTGGATGTCAGATTCTGAGAATAAAAGCAGCACTGAGAGAACTTGGAAAATATGGCATCTCTGACTTATATCCTTGCCCCACCAATAGGACATGCAATGAAAACATTTCAACCTCAACCACACGTGACTAACAAAGAAATCTCATAAAATACATATTTTTTCTTTACATATACACTGCCTGGCCAAAAAAAGTCAGACGCTCTAATTTTTTGTTGGACCACCTTTAGCTTTGATTATGGCAAGCATTTGTCATGGCATCGTTTCGATAAGCTTAGGCAATGTCACAACATTTATTTCTGTCCAGAGTTGTAGTGATGATGGGATAGTCAGACCACTGTGTAAAGTCTTCTCCAGTGCATCCCAATGGGTTCTCAATGGTGACTCTGTGGTGGCTAATCCATGTGTAAAAACAATGTCTTATGCTCCCTGAACCACTATTCACAATTTGAGCCTGGTGAAAACTGGCATTGCCATCTTGGAACATGCCCGTGCCATCAGGGAAGAGAAAATCCATTGATGGAGTTACCTGGTCATTCAGAATATTCGGTTAGGCAGCTGACCTCATTTTTTGTACACATAACGTAGTGAAACCTAGACCTGACCAGCTAAAGCAACACCTCTAGTTCTTACCCATTTGCTTAGCTAGATCCAGGTGGTGACTTTTTTTACCCAGGCAGTGTATATTGCTGCAGGTTTGTCTATTTTAGCGAGTGATTATATGTACAGCCGTATATCGCTCATGTTCCAAAACACGTGTACAAACAATCACACTGTAATTACACACCCGGTCATTTCTAATCGAAGAAATCACAGGAAGAATGTCTTTTTACCATTTCAGAGTACGGACGAATGTTAAAGGGGAATACAGATGCTGCCAAGGCACACAGGAACTCAGGGCTGATCCACATTGGAGCAAGGTCTGGAACATTGTGGTAGAGGTAACGGAAGAACTGCATCAAGGTAACTGGATACTCTCGAAGCCATGAGCCCTCCTCCTCTGACTGCCATGGCTGTTTTTAAAGCAAAATACTTAGAATTAATGAATCAACAACAATGCTACACGATTTAGTACTGGCTGGAGAAATGAAAAGTTAAATTACAAGAATTGTATTACAACTTCATACTAAATGTTGACTGTAGATTGTGATAAAAAGGAAGCAGATCTGTAAAATAAAGTTAATTAAAACTTCCCCTATGGAAATGAAACCATTTATCACCTCCACTCACTCCACAATACAGTGCTTGACAATTTAAGAGAAACACACTGTCTTCACAAACACTTTTTAGCTATAAAAGAGGTGTTAAAAAAAAAAAAAAAAAGGATTAGTGCAAACATTTTCAATGTGTTATTTTCCTTTTTGGGGGAGGAGACGTTTTCAGCTCTATGAATAATATCACTTTGCTCCTCACACCTGGTCAATCTTTTGCGGACATCCTGCAAAGTTAGTACTTCTATACAGCGCATGGATTCAGTTAAGTGTCTGGAAGCATGTACAAAAGAAAAGGTGCTGAGGGGAAGAAGTCTGCAATGTTTTCTGACAGCATACAAAAGCAAAACAGGAGAAAAGAAAAGTAAGGATATACTGTCAGACTGTTTGAGTTGCCTTGACATAATAACCAACATCCCTTCAAAGTGTACTTCTTGAAAACATTATAAGGGCATAGCACTTACAGAATTGAGCATTGTCCTGAGCATGGCCAACAGCAGCAAGGCAGCTTCTGTGCACACGTTGTGGATGGAGGAGAACACATTTCCACTGGACGCAGGAACTCCAAAGATGAAAGTCCAGATGGAGTCCAAGTCAAACTAAGGAGAGAACACATTGAATCACCTTTATGATTCCTACAGCAATGTAAAAAGCTTGGAATCTGCACCCTCCAGCTAGAAATCTGCTTGAGCCAAGATCCATCTGGTGCTAGAGGCACAGTCTGCTTCTTTGCATTGATTCTGAGCAGCCTGCCTTAAGGGACAGAACTAAAAAAAATGTTCTTTAAAAAAAGGGACCATCATGTGACAGCTGGGATGAGATCACCAGCCTATATCCTACCAAACCAAAAAGAGCAAGTTTTGAAGCAGAACTTATAAATTTAGACACATTATATAGTCAGAATTGCAAGTGATAATTAATACATCAATAGAAATACTTAATTATGGGTTCTAACGTGTTTGCCATTTCAAGAATTTTCTGAGTGCTTTATAGCAGCTTAAGGAATCCATGCTAATACACTGGACACTGCCTGCTAAAAAAACCCTGGAGTCTTAGTAGAAAGATTTCTACCTATGACTGTGCTAGGCAGATACATCATCTATCTTTAGAATAGGATACGTAGCCAGTTTATTACACTGATTGACAAGCACTGCACTGATGTCTTAGATCTAAACAACCTACCATTTTTAAAAATATCATCAGGCCAAGTGAAAATACATGTACAGATTTAAATAATAAAAAAAAGTGAAATCTTATCCATTTAAAGCTGAAATTTGACCTTTTGTCACAAGACAAAGCAATTTTTTGCTACAAAAAATAAAGCATGTCTCTCCTAACAAGTGGAGCCAGATAAACCTAAATAGAACTAAAAGGGCACTGAAGCATCACTTGCATCATTAAATATTTGGAAATGTCGGTATCACAAGACCGCCTTTAAAGAAACCTGCCCTGAAAAGTGCTTCATCTACATCTCATATTCAAATTATATTTGCAGACATTACTAGAGCAGAAAAAAATGTTGAGTTTCTGCTTTGACAAATTTTTATGAAAAATAATTAGTCTTTTGAGAGAGGTCAATAATAAGTATACCAGAGTAATTGACTAATCTAAGGAGATTGACAAAACACATACATGCCTCACTGGCTAATTCCTACCTGGCAACCCCGGTTACTTCGGTTCCTGGTGACAGGTGCACTGACCTGCAAGTTCTCAGGCAGTTCAGTGACCGGTTGCTGAAGGAACAGCGCCATGAGCAGAAAATAAAGGGCAGGTACGTTGGTGTGCTTGGGAAGAAGAGACTGAAGGACTGGGAAGCCAGGGAAATGACATGCATCACGATTAATCTCCCTGAGTGTTGATCTGCCGCCGGCACTCCTTCCTACATTGAAACCTGCAAAGTCAAACAGGAGAGTCTATTGAAGATTGTGAAAGCAATAACAGTCCTTCAAAACTGACTTTGTGCGGCTGTTACAAAGACAACAATATGCATGAGAAAATAATACATGCTGCCTGCATATCAAAGCATAACATACAAAAGGACAATAACACATCAGTCATATCTTGAAACACGCGTTTTGCACAGTAGTGGCTTAGTTGTTGAGACAGAGATAGAGAAAGAAAGAGGAGAGATAAAGACAGAGAGAGAAAGAAAAAGAGAGAATATGAATCAGTTTAGAAACTATTCTTCAAATACTGCTATGATCAGACATAAGCAGTGGTAAATCAGTTTATTTTACTTTATTGGCTTTATGTACAGTTTTTCACACCAGCTGTAAAATACACTACACGCAAAAATGTTACCTAGCACAGTGCCGATTTTATTGGTCAAAACAGAGTCTGTTTGCTCCAGCCATCCTCCTCCACTAATTCCTTCCTTGAATTTGATAAGGATTGGCTGGTTGCTCAAAAGAACCACCAAAAGCCTCATGGCTGCTGTCACTGTGGTGGAGTGCAGGTGTTCCTCCATAAACATGATCACCCAGTCGAAGCCGAGAGTCTTCACTAGCTCTTCACAGGCTCTTAATTGAAGAAGAAAGAATGTAAGAAATGAAAAACAAAAGTTACCCTAAACCACTAAGATTTTTTCCTCCCGTCTTTAACATCAAAAGCTAAAGCATATATCCCAAAGACAATAAGGCTGATTTACTAAAGGAATTTAGAAAGTTCAGAAAATAAATCATGTGAATATTCTCTTCGTATATCCAATCGCATACAAATGAAATAAGTTAACAGGGAATTTCTCTTCAAATAATTGGACAATTTAAGTAAATCTTCACACAATTTTTGTGTGAACACTGTGTGAACACTCAATTTCATTAGTAAGCAGCCTCAATGTTTAACTGAGCTGAATATGCAGATAGAGAACCTATTTAAAGGTTCCTTCTACAGGGAGACTACACATCAGTGGGCATCGTTGCCAGTGTTTAAAAAAAAAACAAAAAAAAAAACAAACACGCACTAAAATGCCTTGGAGTCTGCAGGAAAGATAAATATTAAAAGGAGAACTATGGGGTTACGGCTTTTCCCCATTGTTCTCCTTAGGGTAACCGGGGGACACAGACTAGCGTCCTCCGGTCACCCAAAGCTCAGTATATTGCGAGCTACAGCTCCCCGTATACTGAGACGCCGCAGCCGGAACGGATCCCAACAATTATGTCTGGATCCGCGCAGCTGCGTGAGTGACAGCTGGCTCTGCCTATCTAGAGGCAGAGCCAGCTGTACCTGCCCCCTCCCCCGTCCGTTCCGCTAGTCAGCGCTGGAGGATCGGACAGGGGAGGGGGGAATCCAGTCCCTCCCCTGTCACGGCTCTCTGCCGGCACAGGATCGAGAAGTGAGCGAGCGCCGGTATGTGTTCGCTCACTTTCCGATCTACTGAGCCAACCTGTGACAGTTTCATTGTCACAGGTCGGCTAGAACTATGAGGCTGAGTGAAAATCAATCACCTCATAGTTCTCCTTTAAGACTGCCAATTCGGATCTTTTTTTTCAATTTTTTTTTTCATCTAATGTATTTCAATACTTTCTAAATTACTGACTTGAAACCAGTATCTGGATCTGAAGTTCTGACTTCATTGGCTGTATACTTGTTTAAGGTAAGTGACCCAGAGTACTGCAGCAACAGAAAGTCAAGCATTATTTTAAGCAGGTACAAAATTGGAAGTCTATTTGTTTTGATAGCACGGGGTTTCTTTAAACAAGCCCCTCGCTACTCAACGTTCCATAAAAGCAAACTAAAAAAGGCACAAGGGCATGCATAGAATACACATACACATCATTCCCAAAGTAGGCATGGTACTTGCTGCCAAATATGTATTGTGCTGTTTGCTAACAGAAACATGCAAATCACACAACAGTTCAACACTATTCTTGATCTTTATATACATTTACATTTTTCCACATTGAAATAACTTTAACACAGGTTTAATGAATAAGACAAAGAGCAATCTGCAAACTGCTGTATCTTACAATAACCAAATCAAAATTCATCTATCACCCATCGGTCTCGCGTAAACCTGAAATGTAGTTGCTATGCTTTGCCACTATATTATCTTTGCCCTTTACATGGCTTTACTAAATAAGTCAAATGGCCCTTTTACACTAAACAAAGTCGCAGCACAATATACACCCTTGGGAAAGGGCAAGGAAACACTTACTGCAGATTCACGGTTGTCTTTTCTTTTGTGGTGTACAGCAGCTTAAGCAACATATCCAATAGTCTATTTCTCAGAAGAATGAGATTTGCTGAAACAAGTCCTCCAAAATCATCTTCAGATCCTGATGAAAATATGTTAAGTCAAATATGAATGCTACATGTTAAATATAAAGGTTCAGAAAAATCTGTAAATCCTTAGGTTTTTTTTTTTTGGGGGGGGGATTTCTGCATGGATGGCTCCTAAATTGAAATCTCAGCTTTGTTTAAGATATAATAATAAAGATAGCCATTGAACAAACAACAAATAGATTTTACATTACTTAATCTTAACGTAAATGGCTTAAAGAATCAAAAATGCATGCAAACCTCTATGATAATGACATGCTGAATATAAAAGTCAGGATTTCCAGCCAGCTGATGTATGGGTTTTACTTTTTCAATCATATAAAAATTAAGTTTTACTTACCTGCTTATTACAAACTAATTTAGCTGCAATATGGACTGTCTGAATAATATTGTAGGGTATTATTATTATTACATAGTATTTATATAGCGCCAACAGTTTGCGCAGCGCTTTACAATATAAGGAAGACATTACAGTTACAATACAATTCAAGACAAGATGGTAAGGAGGGCCCTGCCCCTGAGGTATACAAAGGGTAGAAAGGGTACCAATAAAACCTATAATCCTGCAATAGGTTACAACAAGATTTATAAATGCTTGGCCCTGCTATCAGTATACTGAAAGGAAACAATTCAGCACTATGTGACACTCTTTCTTTGAGTATCCTTAAAAGATCAGTGATAGGGCAGCATAATCTTAGGCTGACTTATAAGTACGTGCAAATTGCACTTCATTATACCATGAGAAATGGACCAGACTAGTATCAGTGAAGGAAACCACTGCTTGCTGAGTTAACTCCAGAGCTAGATTCCTGAGCCTCCCAGCTAGACATAATCTGGTCTTTGGTGTAAGGCAAGTCAGTTTCTCTAGAGACTGATTTGTCCCAGGATGACAGAATGTTGAGTTGTAGGCATCTGGAGTGGAATTGAGCAAATTAAACTGGCTTGAAGGAGGACACCATCAAGCCCAGAACTTTCAAGTCTGGGAGCACAGAGTAAGCATTTTTTTCTTGGGGAAGAAAAACTCTGGCTTGGGGTGCGTCTAGGATAAGGCCCAAATACTCTCAGCAATGTTTTGGTTCCAGTGCTGATTTCTGAAGGATCAGTATCCAACCAAGCCTTTCGAAGATCTGGACTGTCTGCATCACAGTCAAAGTTTGTGCTGACTGTTCCCTAGCAGATCGCTCAGGTATCACACAATGGGAACATCCTGTGACTAGGAAGGCTAGTGCAGGTATCAATACCTTTGGTGAAAACTTGTGGTGTGAAAAACAGACCAAATGGTAGAGCCACAGTGTTTGAGTGTCCAAAACAAAACAGAGATAGCATTGAGGTGCTAAAAAGTTAGGGAAAGGCAGGTATGCATTCTTGATGCTCACAGAGGACAGAAAGTATCCCTAATGAAGGAAGGCTATGATGGACCTGGTGGATTCGATGCAAAAACTTTGTACCAAGATGGGATGGATACCCCTTTTTGGAACAGTGAAAAGGTTGGAGTGAAAATCTTAAAACATTTCTGCTGCTGGAACAATGGCGATAACGCCTTGCTTCAAAAGGTCTGCCAGAGCAGCATGGAGGTCTGCTAGTCTGCACAGAGCAGAGCACATAAAGTGAAGACGGGAAAGAGGGAGGAAGTCTACTTTATAGCCCCTGAAAACCTAATTCAAGATGATTGAAAACCAGGTGTCTGCAAAGGCCAATAGACATCCCCCCACTTAGGAAAGCAAGGGCGTCTTTCATCCCAAAGGAGAATTGTCTGCAGGTTGCGGGGTTCATGTCGAAGGGGACTCATCCACTGGTCTGGGGGACTTATAGGCCCAAGGTTTCCAACTTACTTAAGCCCTGGCTTGCAGGTAGGTTGAAGCCTGGGAGTAGCAAAATGATTTTTATTGGCTTCAGTGGGGGAAGGAGTCTTTCCAGTTTGAGGCCTAGATTTCTTTTCTTATAATCAAATAATATAAAAACTGTGGTATAAAAATGTATTTGATATCTTGCATTAAAGCTTGGATTTTTGAGGTGCACACAATGCCTTAAGAGGAGGATTACAAGACATATCTAAGACGCAAGTGATCCAGATGTCCAGCATCCATCTAATGTGCCCAGAGACAGATTAACCTAGATGTTGAGACCTTAACTTTTTTAGGGGATTGATGGACTTTCCCTAAATGTATAAGTGGAGAATAAGGAAATCCCTTTTTAAAATGTAAAGCTTCTTGGATAATGGTCATCATAGTCGTGTTGAGTAAAAATTATAACATTTGACATTTATTTCTCAGTATCCTTGTTTATATTCAGAGGGTGTCTGGAATGTGCACACAAAATATTGTAAGACACAGCTGTAATAAGTTGTTTTATTGTATATATAATTTTGTCTTTTGCACTAACCGCTGCTGTTACGCATTACCGAACTGTAACCATGTATGGTGTGGAAAGTTTTGTCCATTTGTGTAGCATGTATGGTTTTAAAAAGGACCATGTTTGTCAGAAATATGTCACCACCTGAAAATCAACAAAGCACTTACCCTGTGTAGAACCTATGATGCGTGACTAAAAAAAAGACTTTTATATGACTAAGATCTGATCAGTTAAGTTTCTATAGAATTCTGTGGCCATTTGTGATCTTAAAACTGAAAAGAATTTGCAATAATGGTTCAAAAGATAGGAACATAATAAAACAAAAATGGTTTAAACTGAAGAAAAATCGATGGTTTAGAGTGGCCAGGTCCTGACCTAAATCCCATAGAAAAGCTATTGCATATTGAGAAGCCTGTTTCAGAACAAGATATTCCAGAAATATATGTGAACTGACGCATTTTTGTATGTAGGAATGGGTGAAAAATACTTCCAAATGATCATGTAGGCCTGATAACCATCAGCAAACATTGGTTGACGTCACTGCCAATAAAGGACGTTTTACCAGTTGCCAAAGGTAACGGTTCACATCCATTTTTTTGTTAGTGACCTTGATTGTGTAAACCATTTGTTTAATTAAAAATGTGGTACTGCAAAATGTGTGTTGTCTTTATGATATGAAGTAAAACTTAGACCACATTTTAAAAGCCATTAATGCAGAAATAAAAAAACACAGTGACTCTGAATTGAACAGTATTTCTCTGACCAAGAACATATAAAAGTACTGTACATAAAAAAAAAAAAAAACATGCATAATGGAGAAAACATAACAATCAGACACTTATCTGCACAGTATATTGTACAGTTCACTTGCAGAGCAGACATAATTATGGATTTGTAGAGATAAAATCATATTAACTAGTACAAATAAAATTAACAAACCGTTTCCTCCAGGTTTTAGTGTATGTTATAGTGTAGTTATAAGACTTGCTATATTCAGTAAGTGTATAATCAGTTTTAGTGAAAAGAGGCTACTTTTTGCTTTTCAATGTGATGGATATTCGGAAATAAAAAGGAAAATCAACAAAGCTCTTACCTGGTTCAAGTTTCTCTTCATTATTTATTTCCATAACAACAAACTTCTCACAAACAGCAAATGTAGGTAGTGTTGATGAGATGAACTGGCCAAACCTGGACAGCACAAAAGCCAAAACATTAATGTCATACATCAGTGACTTGATTTGTGTCCATAAACTACTGTAAAATGACAATCATAAGATTATTTCCACCCTCTAGGCATCATGAATACAATACCTGAGCAAGTCATTGCTGTTGGGGAAGCCTTGTAGCAGGTAACTCAGTACGTTACTGATGGCAGATATACTGGGCTGGGAGAGAGACATGTCTCGCAGAGTCAGCAATAATTTTGGTATCAGCTGGAACTCTCTCATGAGCTTTGCATTCTTTGCAGCCTCACTGAAATGAGATGAGATGTATGGGAAATATAGAAATCCTGAAAACAACATGTATACGTAAAGTGCACCACATTTTCCGTCTCTAGATCTTTTTTATAGCTCTGGTTTACAGCTGTTTTGATATTTTAGAGGAATTCTGTGTTACATTATATTGCCTTGTGTCAGCTTATGTTCCTGTTTTAAAGTGTATGTCAAAGAAAAAAATATGCAGTACATTGCAGCAAAACATGCTAATTTACCCAGGATTATCCCTGGGTAATAAACCTGGTCTAGGGATGCTGGCCGAGAGGGTGCCAACAGCGGCACCCACTGTGTGAATTTGCACTTAATGAACAGATATAAAAAAGCTTTTAATGGTATATTTAACATACCAAAACAGAACATATAAGAAAAGAGTATTTTTAGGGTTTACATAAACTTTAAAGAATGTAGAAAAGTATTTTATATCTACTTGTACCAGTGGTGTATATGGTATGGCAGAGGATGTAGATCATGGTAAGACCTCGTGTTTTACATCAGTCCTACCTGGATTCTGTGAGAAGCTCAATGAAATGTTCAAACAGGGAAAGATGGAGCTCATATGGTGCATGGAGCCAGACCTAAGATATACAGAGAAAACAGGTCACGAACACATAAAAAAATGAACAGTGTTGGCTATATATGCAGTTACACTTACAAAAAAAAACAAAAAAAACACATTAATCAGAAACGTCTTTAGTACTAGTAACTCTATATTGTAAGGGTATGTGACCACAACTGCCCTAACAAGGCGATTTCGATGCATTCAGAACATATAAAACTGGAGTGCAAAAACTGGATTTTTGTACTCGCCATAAAATCCTCTACTTGAACTCTATTGAGAAACACAGGAAGTCTTTCACCTTTTGTTATATTGCCGACTACAGAAGGATTGTAAACTGGCAAACAAAAAATATGTAGGCCAAGCCCAGTTAAACCCATCCTACTACACAAATGCCATAGTTTAGTAGCAAAGCAGTATGCAGAACTGTATACTGACCCTCACACAGAGGGGTGGGGCCTGTATCCCTCAATGAACTCAAAGAAGAGGATTTCACGGACAGTACAAAAATCCTGAAAGAGACAGTCTCTTTCGGGACTTCCGAGGGACACAGTCTCTTTTGGGACTTCCGAAAGCACTTCCGAAAAGCAGGGGTGAGCAACACAGCAAACATACGACAACAGGTAAAGAAAAAACAAAAAAGAGAAATGAGGACCACGTGGAGCTCAAAAAGCCACATTTAGGTCAGAAGACCAGAGGGCAGCCTTGAAAATCTGAAAAACAGTGCGTTATGACAAGAAAGGGTGGAGGTCGATCCTTGGACCAGAAGCTTGGATAATGATCTCCCTGAGCTACCTAAAAATGGTGGCATGAGAACCCACAGCACTCTTTCAGGATTCATCCAGGATGACAAAAAGATAAATCAATCTTTCTGAAAGTAGCAGTAGCTGGGAGATTCTCTCTCACAGTGCATACCACATCCAGACAACGGAAGCAAATTTCCATTCGATAAAATGGAGCAGGACAGAAGGGAAGAAAAAAGTGGTCCTGGTTTAGGTGAAGGCATAAACTGTCTTGGGAAAGAAAAACGTCCAGGCCTCAACTCCACCTTGTCTCTATGCACAACCATAAAAGGTTCCTTGCAGGACAAAGCCGACAGGTCAGATACGCAACTCACAGAGGTGACGGCAACAAAGAATACCATCTTTTGTGGGTGAGAGAAATGTTTCTAATGGGTTCCCTAAAGCGTAGAGGGAACCACATTCAGATCTCACAGATTCACAAGGGGAATGAACAGAGGGAGCTACACAAGAGACTCCCTGCCTTACTCAAACAGTAAGAGGCCAGTGGTCTCTGAAAACAAATAAAAAGGGCAGAAACCTGACCCTTTAGAGTACTGAGAGCCAAATGCTGGTCCAGACCCAGCTACAAGAAAGAAGGGTATTTGTCCCATGGAGAAACACTTAAGGTGGAAACCCCAAGACTCAAATCAAGTGCAGTATGCTTTCCATTTTCAATGATAGACCTTGAGGGAAAGTAGCCCTCCTAGCCCTTCGCATCGTAGGAATCACAGCTTTTCACTTTAGCTGGGCACACCATTTTTACAATTTCTCACCTTTTTATTTATCTATAACTGCAGCTTTTAGAGTTTGTAAAAGACAAACCATATATTTTCTGAAAGTAATATGTTGCACACTGTTGCACGTATATAGTGTGTGTGTGTGTGTGTGTGCGTGTGCGTGCGTGTGCTTTCCCTTTTGAAATAGAAAAGGAATTTGAGGACACAGAGTTCTCATTCTCTTTCTGCAGCCTCTGTTCTGGATGAAAGGAAAGCACCAAGTACAGAGGCTTCCCATTTATTCACAAACTAGAGATGGTAAATGTTTACTATTACCCAGTCATGAATGGATATAAGCCTCTGTAGTGAGCTGCTTCTATCCATTCTGAAACTCATGAATGAACAGGAAGTGATGTAAAGCACTCTTCATTCAAAACTGGGGACACACACTATGGGGACTAGTTGTTTACAAAGTGATCACTCCAGTGTTTGTTCTGCACACAGACGATCGGTAATTATTATTACACATATTTACTGATCCTCTGCTCTCCATCCTGAACTGCTTGGCCAGGATCTGACAGCCGGCGGCTCTGCCTTCTCTTCATCGCTCAGCCATCCTGATGACAACACTCCCTCCTCTACCATGAACTTTTAGCAGAAGGGTGAAAGCCACCAGTGTAAGGCTTACCGACGTGGCCAGCTGCAAACGGTTGTGTTCCGCCGTAAGCCTTACATTGGTGGCAGGGAAAGGGTTAAAGCCAGTAACTGAAGCAGGATGGCAAATTGGCTCTTGAGAAAGCCAATACTGATAATTTGGCAGAGCCCATGGAGCACTTGCCATGAGTTTTACCAGGTCGGATACCACTTCACTAGACAAGCAGCCACACAGAGCTATTAGCAGAAAGTGAGCTGCAAGCACCCGCTCCAGAGCAACTGCACCCCCACCGCCCCTTCCCCCCTCTCTAAAATTAGGCATGTTGTCACTGTGTGGCAGTAAGGCAACATAAGGCTTAGGCTATGCAGGAAGGCTTCAGGTACTCATAAAACCCAGACAGCTGGTAGAAGGCGAGTTGGATGGCCAGTGGTAACCAAAAGTCACTGTAGGCGGTCAGTAGGGACTGATTAAAGATGGAAGATTGAAGTGGCTCTTTGCAAAGCAGGAGCATCAGTGGGGAGACGTCTCCTCAACAGTGTATGGTGGGAAAGAGCGTTGCATCAGTTCCACAGCGTTAACCCCTCCTGCAGTAGAAATCTGTGGACAATCAGGAACTTTAAAGGCGCCCAGCAACCTATATATTTAAGGTAACTCCCGGTGTGATTTAGAAACAGGCAAAGCACTGACGCTATTGTCAGCAGGTCTGCACTTGGAAAGCGCTCTGTGGCTAACCTTTTACCAGAATAAAATAGTGGAACCCAGTGCCCAAAGGTCAAAAAGCAAGGCTGAGGATGGCCATGCCAAATAGCTGCAATCAAAGAGACTAGTTCTAGCAGCAGTGCAGAGAGGAAAAAAAGAAAAAAAAAAAAAAAAGAAGAGGAAAAAAGAGAAAAAGAAAAGCGAAAAAGAAAGGAAAAAAGGAAAGGGAACCAGGAAAAAAGAAAAAGGTAAGGGAAAATGTAAAAGGAAAGGTAATAGGAAAGGGAAAAGGGAAAAGGAAAAAGGAAAGGTAAAAGGAAAGGTAAAAGAAAGGAGATATAGGGTAGTCTTTTACACACATTCTAGTAGTAGGAGGGGTTATCCTGGGCTGGCCTACAGTTTTTGTGTGCACAAGTGCCCATTTCTTCTGTAGACGGCAGTATAGCTGAAAGACTTCCCATGTCCCTCAACTGATGTAAAGGAAAATCACAGTACTAAGGTCACCAAGTTGTAATTAGTGATAATAGGTTTTTGATAGTGATTAAATATCACAGCGGATAATGAATTGTAAATGGTTTATAAGAATTTAGTTTCTGACAGAATAAGGGAGGGTTTACTATGTGCCCCTATTCAGCAGATTTTCACCACTTCCTGTCCTGGTGACACAACAGAAAGTAAAGAAATGTCACCAGAGGGGATAAAAGAAAAAAGCAGAAGTTGAAGTATTTTCCATTCTCCCAATAAAAATGCTTTCAGCGATATTGGTATCCCTTTTACAGTGATTATTAAATCCTGTCACAGTAACAGAGCAGGAAACGAGGGGAAATCTCTCCAAAACAACAATAAGAACTTGACAGACGTACTAGCCCTTCCCTATTCTTTCTGAAACAACTAATACATTTGATTGGTTCTATTAAATTCTTTACTAGTTGAACAAGGTAGATTCTATTTATATACTTCTTTGCTGTGGTATTACAGTTCATGCCCGATTTTATGCAGTATGTTAAAATATTTGCCAAAATACATTACAAAGATGTATTCTTTCACATTTCAATTTTTGGTCCCCCCAAAAAACACCTGATATAGCCTTTTCTTGCTCTTTCTTAACAATGTAAATAAATACATGTTCATCAGCCATACTAATGGAAAGGGAAGATGGGGTTGTAGGAACCATCGATGCCCCCACCACCACCACTGAACTGAATATGGCCATCATTGCACACTAACACAATTTTTCCCCACAAAGTGTTTTTTTTATGCCATTCAATAAGTGACACATTGCTTTATCTGATTGTAATGTTAAGAAAAAGTGGAGATCTACACAGAATGTCATCAAAAATAGACCACAGCATAGAAAAAGATTCTTTGCAACCACCTACCTCAAAGTCACACAATAGGTCTTGGAAGGCAGTTGAATTTGGGATAATGGAAGTCTCATGACCACTGTCCACTGTTCCCACCAAGGAGAAAGTGAGATGCAAAATGTGGCTGTTGAGAAGTCCTCTTTTCTTCTTCAGCAACATCGCTAGCAGCTACCATGAGCAAAACAGAAAAAGAAACCATCTAAGCATTGAAGATACATATATTAATGTAGTTTGTCAGAAACTATACCCTACTCATATAAGGCAAATAATCATAATAATGTAACAAGACTACACTGCCAGGAGTGTTGTGTGAGGAACTGCACTGAATAAGGAAAAAGTGAAAAGCAAATACTCGGGTAAAATATCCGGATGCATGCTGCGGAGCTGGAGGAGATGTACTACAGTTTGACCACAGTGACAAAGAGTCCACTGTTAGAAGCAAAAACTAAAGCCAAAGGATGGACAATATCATGTAGGGTAGAACTGTATCAAGTCTTAAAGTAAATAAATACACTATTCCCATCGCTCAGGCTTGTATCAAACCCTTCTAAAGAAAAATATTATTCTGAGGATTCAATATCACTATAAAAATAAATTAATTAAAAAATGTACAGTGCACCAAAGTAATGGATGTGGGGAAAATAAATGCAAGCATGAAGGAGAAAAGGATATCAAGAGGATACATGATGTCACATGACTTTTGAATTTTCTTAATGTTTGGTTAATTATATGCTATGGCTGTGAATAAGATCCTATGCACAAACAGATGTAATGAAGTATGGTAGGAAGTGATACATGGGTGCCCTATTTTTTTTGCAAATGTTTTGATTAATAGTTTATTGGTTGAATTCATGTGATTTTCACTAAAGCAGTAAGTTGTGTGTGTGTGTGTGTCTCATAAACCATTTACTAATAGGAGAATTCTCAAAGCAGCAATATCAATATATTAATTCCCTCTTTCTGTGAATATTAAACTAAAGTCTATAATTTACCTTTTTCTGACACGAGTGTCTAGTTTATTTCTGTACATAATGTCAACATATAGATTTTATTAAAAGCTACAATTTTGTTTATACTCGCTAATGTCACCAAACAAATATCTATGTGACATATTGAGTGAACCCAATTAACCTTAATAGGAATAACCTTGAAACACCCATATCTTACTAGTGACACTTTCATCTGCAGTTTGTTAAATGGAAATTTCCATCCTATGAGCACAAACAGCAATTGCAAAGCTTGTCAAAATAGATGATGAATGTTGGTTGCCTTGAGCATAATACTACCTGATGTAAGATGCAAATCTGCATTTCTTAATGAATATTTATTCACCCTACCAAGCCATTTATCTAGCTGAATCATATCTAGTCATCAACCTCCTGGTACAGGGAAGAATGTTTGCTACATATTACACTCAGTGTAAAATTCTGGTAAATATACCCTAGGCAACTTAATTTCATTGTTTCTGTGAGACAAATTATTCTGTACTCACTTATCGAAAAATCATATTTTTGATTAGAATACTGAGAAAAAATGAATACTGCCAGGTATGGGGGGGGGTCTGCATCTCACTCCTCCTCTGTTGTTTGCCGACTAGCCACTTAAGACTTCCAGCACAGTCACATGGGGACAAGGAGAGTCCTCAGCCCTGAGCCCCACACGACTGCTTCCTCCTGCTCTATTGGCAAAACGGAAAAGCGAGGAAGTAAAGGGAAAGTAAATATAGGCTGCTGGTGGGGCCAACATCGAAGTGAACCTGTTGCTCTGCCCTGTATAGACAAAGTACAGGTTTGCTTAAAAGAGAATAGCCAAACCTTTTTTCGGCTATAGTTCTCTTTTGGGCTCCTGTAACCCAAAGTCATCATATAGCAGGCTATTGCCTGCTATATGCGGATAGCGCAGAGCTGCGCTGCAGCCGGGAAAGATCCCAACAATTATGTCAGGATACACCCCACTGCCAGATTAACAGCTGGCTCCGTCAGGATACACCCCACTGCCAGATTAATAGCTGGCTCCGCCTCTCTAGAGGCGGGTCCAGCTATGTCCGCCCCCTCCCCTGTCTGTGTTTCTCCAGTGCTTATCGGAGGGACAGATGAGAGATGTGGGGGAAATCCTTGCGTGGAGCAGAGTGACAGTCACTGCTCTCTGCAGGGAAAAGCCATGAGCTGAGAGATCAGTGGCCAAAGCGATCACGTCTCAAAATATCCAGAGCAACCAATCAGATTCAAAAACTTTCATTCCCAATCATTTTTTTTAAATGTTTAAATATAATTTCAGCAGCAGTGAGGTCTTATTTAAGATCTATGCATAATATATTTGCATTGTGTTTTTTTTTTCTTTGCATAACCATGTTATGGAGCTTTCTTTCAGTATGTATGTTTTCATTTTGGACAGACCTGGTAACCTCTAATCCTTTCCATCTCTTTGCTGGCAAGTGGGTTGCTTTTTACCACACACACAAGAGCCTTGACTGCTGCATAGAGGCCTTCAACATCTGATGCCATCGCCACTAGTCCGAGAATGGCAGCTGCTCCTCCTATGTATTGCAAAGTTATAGCTACAGGTTTTGGGACAAACGTTCTCACTCCTAAAATACATAAAAACAATTAATTTAAACTTTCTTTTTTTAAGCAGTAATTGCATTACTAATGCAGATTTACAAATGCTCTATAAAACAGCTCACAATTTTAAACTTGATTCAGGGGCTCTGCAAATACCCCTTCCATCAGGGCTTACTAAGGGAGAACATGCATCAGGACTGTGATGACTTAAAACTTGATACCGTTTTGTGCATTGTGTGAGACTGCACAGAGCTCTTCAGTAGCTGAGTTGGCTGACAAATCAATGTTAAGTAAATCACAGTCCTGATGCATGTTCTCCCTCAGCCCTAATGAAGGGGGTATTTGTGTGAGCCCCCGAAACGGATTCTCCATTTCTATACTGTCCTCTCAACCCTATAATGAAAAGGAGTGATGAACTTCAATTCACAATCCTGAAATCTGACACTACAAACCAAGGAGACAGTGGAGATCCTCTGGAATCTAGAAGCTGCCTGTCCAGCAGTCAGATCACCTACACCAACTCTTTTACATCATAATTGGCTGGCCACACCAATAGGATAAACTCTTGTGGGTCCAGCACCGTTATTCCACCTCTTTCCAGTAGAAGAAATGGATGAGGCACACTGCAAGGTTGAAAATTACGTACTTCCCTTATCAAGGTGCCTGTCGGATTGAAATAAGAATTCCTGCAACACCTGGTTTACGGTTTCATAATCCAAATGCAAGTTATGATGGAGCAGTGTGCCTTTTTCATTTAGTAAAGTAATGTGAGTGATTTGTGTATTATGTGGGTATGTGATTTGTTTTCTGAAAACCTGTCACTTTTTGCATTTCGGCTAATGTGTTCTATACGTAAACCGGAGCACAAACTGACTTTCTCTTCTTATTGGGTTCGACTAAAGAATGTGTTGTATACTTAAACCTGAGCACAAACCGACTCTCTCTCTTCTTATTGGGGGAGATACAAGTCCATTTAATGCATGCATCTAGTCACACAAGAGAAAAGCTTTTCTAGAAGGGCTACTAAAGGCTATTTTGGAAAGAGGGAAATATGACCTATGGCATCTATTTAAACCAGAACCAGAAAGTAACAGATGATAGTACAATCGATACTTTCACTGTACTTTACTTTCCCTACACTTTTATACAATGTATACCCTTAAACAATAAAAACAACACAAATAATAGAAACCGTTACCTAGGTAACCAATGAGTGCTGCTCCTATGGTCCGAGCTGGTCCATTCAAATGTCCAGCTGAATTGTGTAGCAGTTTCACTGGGGTGGCATTTTCATGAGATGATATTGCCAGCTACAAATAACAAAAAACACAAATAAGCTTATTGCCTGCATCCAAAGTTCTAAACTAAATAAAGGCAAGAAGGAGAAATAAAGGACACCTTCTGAGCAACTGCAGAGGCTGTTACTACTGACTTCCATGTTTAAAAATACTAGTTTCCTGGCTGTCATGTTGTTTTCGTGACTTTAGTCTGCCATTCCTTATCAACATGCATGTTATGGGTCTCTGAAAGTATTCAAGCCATGCAAATAGTATTTTTAGAGGTACATAAGCAATGGGAACCCCAGTATTTATCTCAGTATTGGTTTAATTGAAATCACAAGATTCAAACCTTAAAAACTTTATCAATTTAAAGATTCCCCACCAACTGGCATACCACTTTATATGTACTATATTTGCCATTAGTTAATGGCAAGCCATAATTCAAGTGATGTGATGTACCTCCCATAGTATGCGGGTTTCTTAGGTCAGGGTCTATCCTTCATGTCTATACTGCTGCGTGTTATCAATGGTCTCTCTTATTTAAAGGAGAACTATGGGGTCAGGGCTTTTCACCATAGTTCTCCTTAGGGTAACGGGAGGACACAAACTAGCGCCCTCCCGTTATCGTAAGCTCAGTATACTGAGACGCCGCAGCCGGAGCGGATCCCGACATCAATGTCGAGATCCGCCCAGCTGCGTGAGTGACAGCTGGCTCTGCCTATCTAGAGGCAGAGCCAGCTGTACCCGCCCCCTCCCCCATCCGTTCCGCCAGTCAGCACTGGCGGATCGGAGCGGGGAGGGGGGAATCCAGCCCCTCCCCTGTCACGGCAGAGAGCCGTGACTGGATCAAGAGGTGTGCGAACGTCGGTATATGTCCGCTCACCTCCCGATCTACTGAGCCGACCTGTGACAGTCTCATTGTCACAGGTCGGCTAGAACTATGAGGTGAGTGAAAAGAAAAGAACCTCATAGTTCTCTTTTAAGAAAAGTTTTTAAGAGTTAGTGCAGGATATCTAAAAGTCAGTTCAGTGTATCAGTCATACTAGTTACATGTAAAACAACTTCTGTGTTATACAGATCATGCAGCTACCTACTCATAAAATAAAAAGCAATAATGAAAAAAAAAATCTAATTTTCTTTATAGCTCTGTATGAAGGGCAAGGCCAGCACATTAAACCTAACCATTTAAAACTATTGTACACAACAAATTCTCTTATGTCAAAAACATATTTGTTGCTCAAACATAAATTAAAATGCAGCTTTTAGAAACAAAATGACCAAAAAAGGAATAGTAAACCTTAAATATCTCAAATACATAAACGATATTGCCAAAAGTATTTGGGACACCCCTCCAAATCATTGGATTCAGGTGTTCTGTGAAATAGCTTTGCTACTAAATATTCCACGGTCAACTGTTAGTGGTATTATAACAAAGTGGAAGCAACTGGGAACAACAGCCACTCAGCCACAAAGTGGTAGGCCACATAAAATGACAGAGTGGGGTCAGCGCATGCTGAAGCACACAGTGCACAGAAGTCGCCAACTGTCTGCAGATTTAATAGCTACAGACCTCCAACCTTCTTGTGGCCTTCAGATTGGCACAACAACAGTGCGTAGAGAGCTTCATGGAATGGGTTTCCATGGCCAAGCAGCTGCATCCTAGCCTTACATCACCAAGTGCAATGCAAAGCGTCGGAATCAGTGGTGTAAAGAATGACGCCACTGGACTCTAGAGAAGTGAAGATGTGTTCTCTGGAGTGACGAATCATGCTTCTGTGTCTGGCAATCCGATGGACGTGTCTGGGTTTGGCGGTTGCCAGGAGAACGGTACTTGCCTGACCGCATTATGCCAAGTGTAAAGTTTGGTGGAGGGGGGATTATGGTGTGGGGTTGTTTTTCAGGGGTTGGGCTTGGCCCCTTCGTTCCAGTGAAGGGAACTCTTAAGGCATCAGCATACCAAGACATGTTGGACAATTTCATGCTCCCAACATTGTGGTAACAGTTTGGGGATGGCCCCTTCCTGTTCCAACATGATTGCGCACCAGTGCACAAAGCAAGGTCCATAAAGACATGGATGAGCGATTTTGGGGTGGAGGAGCATGACTGGCCTGCACAGAGTCCTGACCTCAACCCAATAGAACACCTTTGGGATGAATTAGTGTGGAGACTGTGAGCCAGGCCTTCTCATCTGACATCAGTACCTGACCTCACAAATGTGCTTCTGGAAGAATGGTCAAACATTCCCATAGACACACTCCTAAACCTTGTGGACAGCCTTCCCAGAAGAGTTGAAGCTGTTATAGCGGCAAAGGGTGGGCCAACTCAATATTGAACCTTACAGACTAAGACTGAGAGGCCATTAAAGTTCATGTGCGTATAAAGGCAGGCGTCCAAATACTTATGGTAATATAGTGTATATTGGTATATACACAATCTTGTACCTTACCTGCTTTGCAATTGCTTTGCTATCCAATTTGTTATAAACTTTTCTTATTCTTGCAACTGTTAAAGATGACACAGAAAGTGCATAGAGTCCAAAGGATACCTTTTCCTCTGGTACTAGTGACACCATAGATGGGGTACCAGATTCAGACTTGGAATCTTTACCTGTAAGATAAAAGCCACATCTTATTTAGCAACGGATAGGGTACGCCGGTTTGTAAAAGATTAACCTGCCAGTCTCAGGACTATATGACCATTGTTACATAAGAAAATCAACATTTTCTTCCTCCACCTTTGAACTAATCTATTAGTAAGTGCATTATTCTTTCTTAAAATTCCAGACGCACGGTTTTAATTATTGTCTGTATAGATAAAATAATCATGTTTGGTCGGTCCCTAAACCCGTCTCTGTTCAATTTTAAACTGGTCATCATATTATCTCAAACTCTGTAAACCGCCACAAATTTATAAGGTAAATTAGCTCTGATTTGCTTGTTTAAAGTGGATTTCCACTACAGACAAATTGGGATAACATCTATCTTATATTTGTTACATCTTATTCACATATACAAATTGCACAATATTCACAAATAAAAATTGCTGCTTACATATTACTTTTTTTTTCTCAATGGAATTTTGAATGCAAAGGGGGTGGGGAAGTAAATGTTCACCATAACTAACCCTGTTTGTACTGTGCTGGAAATTCAGATTAACAGTTGTAAACGACATTTGTCCTAACAAAGAGTTAGTAATCTGGAATCATAGTATGTTAATGAGAGAAAGCCCTCAGCATCCTTAGTCTTTCTATGGAGACAGACAGTTTCTTGGCACTCTGAAATTGTACAGAGTAATTTGCAGTTTGTCCAAGGGCCTGCTCTACAGACATATAAAAAGGTAAGAATATTTTATTTTTAGGTATACGGTGTGAATAAAAACAAAAACATAATGGGATTTTCTTGAATTTTTCTGCAAAAGTGGAAATACACTTTAAGCATGGCCAACTGTACATAGAATACATGGTACTAGGGTCATAACACTGAAAGGAGGAATTTATGAAAGCAAAATACCTAACCAGCAATATTCCGTCATCACAAAAATACAATTTTGCAGTGTTTGCTACCTTAAAGTGACATTAAACCCTCAGATTTTTTAACATAAAACAATAGTGTAACGTGTGCCTTACTGTAATCCATGGTTGTTTCCCTTCTCTTTGCTGCTCTTCCTTTTAAATCTGTATCTGTTCTCATGCTGGGCAGAACTTCTGTTTTGCAGCAGACTGCCTTGCCTCAGGAATGGATACATGGTGTCTGTGTGTAGGTTTGTAACCTGAGCCAGCACTACAGGAAGAGGCACTCAGCTGCAAAGGGAAGTTCTCCCCAAGCATGAGAAGACATGAGGATATAAAAGGAAGAGCAGCAAAGAGAAGGGAAACTACAATGGATTACAGTATTGGTTTATGTTAACAAATCTGAGGGTTTAATGTCACTTTAAGTTCTAAAAGATTTTGTATCAAATCGTTACCACAGTGGTCTTTTTTCTTTGTGGAGAATTGCATTTTAAAAGTGAGCAGTTTCACCTTTTTTTCTTTTCTTTTCTTTACTAAGCTCACTGAACATTCACTTTGCTAAGTGATGGAGCTTCACTCTTTTAGTAAACCATCCCCACTGTATTTTTAAATACAGCTGTAAATACACGAATTTATGCCCACAACCACCCCATGTACAACACTAGAACAGGACAGAATTGTGTCATAAAAATATCTATATAAACAGAATGATTTAATTTGTAAAAGCAAAATACAATATAAAAAGGCACATACAGTGAAAAATTCAACTGTACACCATAATTTGCAACATGATAATATTTCACAGGGGCACAGACACAACTCTATCAACACGTACTTTAAAAAATATAAATAAGTGATGGCAATACATTTTTAATCAGAGTTAAAACATATCTGTATTCACTTACATGGAGAGCAGACTGCCTGAAAGCTTCCAACATAATTTGGTCCCAGTTCATATACAACACCAACACTTGCTGCAGTCAAGACTTCCTCCAAAAAGTGAGTTGGTCCCAGGCGCCACACCAGCGAGGAAAGCTGGCGCTGAGCTGGAGGAGTGCCAATGTAAGTATAGACTGTGCTAACGACTGGTGGGTTGACCGAACCAGATCCCCCTGGGGTACTATGTACATAGTGCAGCTATATTGATACAAATAAAAGCCATTTAAATTGTCTTACTGGATTTTTTTTAAAGGACATACAAAATTCAATATTTATTAGAAAAAAGTAGAAGAAAAACATTTAAAGACATTCTACATTTGTAATTATACACAAAACAAAAATTTTTAATAATTCTTGTAAATAGAACTTAGTATTGTAAAGTGTTCTCACTTTAAATTAGCAAATAACTACCACCATTACAAATAATTCTAAATATAAATACAAAATAATTGGGCTTTTTGATAAATGAGGCCAATTATATTTTCTACAGTGACATTGGTAATAAAGATAAAAAAAGACTGTTCAAGAAGTTCAACTTCTTGCAACTGATGATTATGTCTAGGGGAAGGAAGACAAACCCCCCTGTGGAAATTGCAAGGCAATTATCCAATCCTTTATTGAATACTACAATTGTTTTGAAATTTAAAAATGGCTCCCAGAAAATGAATTTAACAATTTAGATCATTCACGGCATCTAACAAGCACAGGGGGGACAATCTTCATTAATTGTGAAGCTGGACTGATGCAAGCTCAGAAAAGTGTATAATAAAGAAAAATTCTGTTTAAATTCCATTATTTTTTTGCATTACTACTGAATGCAGTAAAACATTTTACAGCTTAACTATTCCTGCTGTAAAAAACCCCTTCCTAATCAGGTTGTAAAAAAACATGCAACTGACAAGCAGTGCTGCCAAGTATATCGTAACTAGTATTCCCAAGTCCTTCTCCATCTCTGTTATGACCAACTGTATTCCATTTATTATATACGGGGTAATTATACTTATAACTGTAGCCTAGGTTATTAGCCTTACACATAAAATTTCATTTGTCACCCAAATCTCATGTTGACATTTTCTCTAGACCCTTCCACAATATGTCACTAACCTGCTGAAACCCAACAACCCCACATAATTGTGTGTCATTCAAGAAAAGTAATAATACGATCTATATTCCTAGTGCCCAAAAAGCAGCTCAGTGCTTAGCATGTGGCCCGCTGTGTTTCAGACTTTAAATCAGGTATGGAGCAAACCTGCAAAAAACGTAGTAGTAGCAACTTCTGCAAGCTTTAGCACCAGAACCACCGACTGTCACTGATGAAATGAACAGCCCCATTCCTTTATTAAATTTAATCAAGTGTAATAAAATATATTTTAAAAATCCCATCTTAAATATGGTGGATGCTCTAGATGACATTTGCTTTTACTGTTTGGGAGTCAAACACTTACATAAGCAAGTGACGAAGGGCAAACTAACTTAGCAATCTTGGCTTTTTGGTAGGTCTATTAACCAGTTGACATCCGCGGTGTTAAACCCCCTTCCCATCCAGGCCATTTTTCAGTATTCAGCGCTGCGGTACTTTGACTGACATTTATTCCGTCATGCAGCGCTGTACTGAAATGAATTTTATACCCTTTTTTGGGGACAGATAGAGCTTTCTTTTGGTGGTATTTATTCACCACTGGGGGTTT
>NW_017306327.1:2783862-2786117 GCF_000935625.1 Nanorana parkeri | reverse complement strand
CGCATTTGCTTTTACTGTTTCGTCTGGAGACGGCAACCCGCACATGCTGCAGTGCGCAAACTCCGTTTTCAATCTACGGGCGGACGGCAAGAGGTTAAGTTTCAATTAAACCAATTCTCCATTGAAAGTATTCGTAACTAAAAAATCAAAACATACATGCACAGCCAATAATCCTAAGTACTTCCTGTTTCTTGACACAATTCTATGTCTGGGACGTAATCAATAACTAAAGCACAGTTTATACTGGACTTGTTGGCTTGTAATAAAACTTTCAGGCAAAAGCAGAACTCCACTTACCTTTACTGTATTGACTAGCTGCCCATCTAAATAAAGAGCTGCTGTGCTATTTTTCAGCATGCCTTTACTCATCACCAGAACCAAATGATGCCACTGGCCTTCCATTATCAGCTCACTGCAACGGAATCTGGCACAGCATGGAAGGATCTCATAGAAAGAAGATTCTTCACCGAAGTCATCCACTGGAGTACAAAAATAGCAAACATAGCAATGCAAGTACAGTTTTAGGTTCAGCCACAAACGTATAGTCATTTACAGCTATTCTAAAAAACAAACCTACATAAAAAAAAAAACTTAGAGAACTATGGGGTCAAGGCTTTTCCCCATAGTTCTCCTTAGGGTAACGGGAGGACACAAACTAGCGTCCTCCCGTCACCCTAAGCTCAGTATACTGCGACTCGCGGTATATTGAGATGCCACAGTACACCGCGAGCCACTGCTCGCGGTATACTGAGATTCTGCAGCTGAAGCAGATTCCGACAATTATGTCTAGATCCGCCCAGCTGCGTGACTGACAGCTGGCTCTGCCTATCTAGAGGCAGAGCCAGCTGTACCCGCCCCCTCCCTCGTCCAATCCGCCAGTCACCGCTGGAGGATCGGAGCGGGGAGGGGGGAATCCAGCCCCTCCCCTGTCACGGCAGAGAGCTGTGACAGGATCGAGAGGTGAGTGAACGCCGGTATCTGTTCGCTCACTTCTCGATCTACTGAGCCGGCCTGTGACAGTAACATTGTCACAGGTCGGCTAGAACTATGAGGCGAGTGAAAAGCACTCACCTCATAGTTCTCCTTTAAGTCAAAGCAGTTATCTTTTTGCCTTGAGAATAAAGTGTTGGAGATGCCACTACTCTGCAAGTCTATGAAAGCCTCCGAAGCTTAATTACACACACCTTTGAAAACAGAAATTATTTATGGTTGCTCCACCACCAATAGTCTGCAGAGAATACTACATGCAGGTAAAATTGGTCTGGGGAAAAAAAAGGGTGCAAGGCACAGGATTACATTTTGCCCAGAAAATGTTGCTGGTTCTGGTTGTAAGGCCCTTCCACACGGGCGGCCGGATCAGATGCCCAATGTTAGTCTATGGGCAGCCGTGTGTTAATGGACAGCCTCAGTTTACCCAAGACTTCAGCTAGTTCCCGAAAAACAAACAGATCAGAGATTCAATTTGCCGGACCCGATCGGGGGTAATCTGATGTCCATTTACATCCGATTTCCCATAGACTGACATGGAGTCCGATAATTTCATTTATTTTTCTCCACCGTAAAATGGAGGAAAAAACTGGACTGACATGGATGTCACAGCACTCACATCCGCTCCTTACTGCTCTGATCAGGAGGGGATCCACGCACCGATCACCTCCTAAACAGCTCGTGTGAAAGGGGCCTAAGGGATCGTGGGAAATCAGAGGTACTTTAAGATTAAGGACCATAAATCATATCAGTTCAACATTTTGAAACTGAATCACATGCCGTCTTTTTACATTTCCTTTGGAGCCCAGGAGTAAAGTCTCCACCAGATTTCCAAGCTTTGACCAAATGGCATGGTCTTTACAAAGCCAAATGCTGGTGCCCTGTTCCAAAAGTTTCTATAACATAAAAATCCTTGTGTAGTCCACCTGTGGCCTGTCTATTGATTATGTCTCTTTGGGTGACTGATTTATAACAAAAAGCAAATCCGGGTTTATTCAAGTCACCTGAATTGACTGTTTCTATTTAGACTGGAGGTCTACAAATATAAACGCAGCAAAATATAAAAGCAGAAAAATGAAAAGCTGTGGAAACTATACCAACAAATAAAAAGGATGGTGGCTGGGCTATAAAATAGGGAATGTGACAGATTGTTGAAAATTGGCAGCAATAAGTGGCAAATAGGCAGTTTATCAGCATTTATTCCATTACTTTAAGTTTGTTTCATTAAAAAATGTATATATATATATATATATATATATTATACACAT
>NW_017306327.1:2762302-2783755 GCF_000935625.1 Nanorana parkeri | reverse complement strand
TTTTCATTTGTGCTAACAGTGACATTTCCATCCAGCCTTTTCCCTGGATGTTCACCATTCAAGAAATCTTGACCCCCAGCTTTAGGCTGCCAGTATAGCCAATGAAAACTCTTGTGAGTCCAAGGTAAAAACAAAATTGTAACTGTGGTGCAAAAATAGAATGACATTGTTTCAGGTTCTTAAGAGTGCTATATCTTCAGTACATTTGCCACATTTTGCTGACATAATGACAAGGATTACTGATTAATTGGTTACAACCATCTAGGTTTTGACCACCAAACACTATAGCAAACTAAACTGAAAGTCCTATATGTGCTCTTTTATGCTTTCAGAGTAAATAAATTATTGTCTGCACAAAACTTCTCAAGGACAGATGAATGGATTTATGACATTTTCTAAACTGGCCAAACACAAACAGCAGTCCAAGCTTCAGTATCTTGCTAGTCGGCCCCGCTGGCTCTCAAAATAACCAAACAATCTGATTGGATGCAGGCATTGTTCAGGTATTTTAAGTGCCAGCCGGGCCGACCAGCAAGATACTGAAGCTTGGCCCAGTGGGAGATTCCTCCAGCCACACAGTTTAGCGTAGATGGAGGAATCTGTTGTACTTTTTCCATCTGACCATAGAAAATCTACAGATAATCTATAGGTGTATGGCCAGCTTTACAGATGACTCAATACTGGTCCTTTCCCATGTCTGAGAAATATTTTATTTGCAGCCCACTGGGACATGTTACAAAAATGTTTAGTAACCAGACAGCTTTGAAAAGAGATGGATATTTACCATAGTTCTGAAGAAGTTCCTCCTTGGTGGACACGATGAGGGACTTATCTTTTGCTGAAAAGACAATGGCTAGACATACGTAGTGATGCTCCGAGGAGTTTGCTCGTCTGACAATAGTAAGAAGTCTAACAGGGTGATTATTTGGTGGCGTACTGAAATGCTCAATGCAAAACCAGGTGGAATAGGTTAAGCCAGAAGGTGGAGGAAAAAGCCTTTCACCTAAAAATTAATAAATAAAAAAAAATTTAATTTTATTTATTTAGAACAGTTTATATAGTTTTGCAATATTTGGTAAATCATAGCAAATTGACTGCTTGAACTACTTGAACGAGCCAATAAATTTAAAATGCATTTAAAGTGACACTAAAAACTTAGGAGTCAAATCTCCACAGACCGTGATTTAGGCCTAACCACATGTAATTGTATCACATGCGCTTACATGTGGAGTGCCAGCGGACTGCTATTTTCAAATGCGGCCACAGTCACCCGATTAGCTTGGTGACAGTTGCCACTTTTAAACTGCATATTTGGGATTCCTGCCGCAGAAATCTCAAAACGCACCTACTACATTATGTAGGTGTGAATGTAGCCTGTGAGAGAGTCTTTTATCCCCTTTAACACAATGTAACCTAGGAAGGAGAGGGAAATCTCAATAATGGGGCTCAGACAGAAAAAGTCCTTATAGAGCTTCTATTTAATCCTTAAATCCAAAATAAAACAAATTGGCTGAAATTAGGCTTAAACTTTCACACACTTCTAGAAACAGTTTCTTACCTGTTCCAATGCCGCTGAGAACAGCTCCATCAATAAGACCAGTGGTAACTGCATTACTGCTTGGTGCATTGTGAGGAGCTAAACTTGGCAAGAAAAGGCACCTATTTAAATAGAAAAATACATGGTAAAAATTCCTGGAGAGCCAAAACAAAAAAAGTACTCTACTTAGCAGATTCAACAGGAAAACAAATGCGAAAAGCAGCTTTTTCCTGATACATGAGTATCCCAAATAAACCAACACCCTTTGGGGACGGTATGAAAAAATGCTATAAAACCTAAAGTTAAAGTGCCTATGATTTTTAGACGAAAGCTGCAAAAAGGGATGTGCAAAACATACTGAAAAAAACATGGAAAACATTTACGTCATATTAAAATGGACCTGCAAAATGGAACTATTGCTTGGTTAAAAAAATGTTTTGCAAAGCTACAAGCATTATACTCTTGCCTGTCCCACTGTCAATTTCTACGATCTGTTCAAAAGCTGCGCCTGCCTGAAGAATCTTCACATTCAAAACACCCGGGAGTGCTGGATGCCTGCATCCCCTGACAAGCTGCAGTTGCTGATCTCTATGCCACTACTGTATCCTGTAGTGAAGTACGGGCTAGTGGAATGGATCATGCATTCGACACACCTGGAAGTGTGTTGAATGTCAAAAGGCCATTGTTCTGGAAGAGAGTGCATCAGAACAGGCAGGGAGCTGCGGTAACATAAAGCTTCTTTTACAGGTCTTGTTCTGCTACACGTTTCACCTAGTGACAGAGTCTCTTTAAAAGGTCAACTTAATGCTTTCTGGTCTTTCTAAATAAGGCCGAAAAAAGAATTCAAATACTTACCTTTCTTGTTGAAAATGCTGCTCCTAGTAAATCTCCAAGCCTGGCCCTATGCCTGAAGGCCTATCGCCTTAGAGTTTTGACATTTCTGATGAAGGGGGGGGTAGGTGGTCTGAGTTTAGATTGACTGGTCCTCCTCTTCGACAGGGATCAGGCAGCCAAATGCAAAAGCCTTCATACATATAGCAACACTGAAGGAAGCCAACAGCAGCCTGCTGCCCAGTAAGGTGCAGCTTATTCTTACCATAAATGCCATTTTACAAAGTCCCATGACAACACCACCTGGGTGGGAAGGATGCATCTAGCATTTAAATTCCCTACCCTGCTCCTGGCCTATTCTCAAGTGACTGCCAAAAGCAATTCCTAGAACATGCAATGAAAGATTTATTTACAACCAAGAAGGGGGGGTACTTTTGCATTTCTGCAGAAATGGCATTTATGTTAAAGATATTTCACATTTTGCACTTGGTCATAACAGAACACCTGGAGAAGTAACAGATAATTAACCAGGATTGTGTAGCAGCTTAAATAACTTTTTTTCTGGCTAGACTGGACATCTAGGTGATAATGCTTTGCAAATTTGAGATAGCTGGACCATGTGACAACATTGGAGATGTGGTAAAGGGTGTGGCTTAACTGGTGCCTATTGGACTGCACAATTATATTCAGGCACAATGGACAACTGCTATAACAGGAAAAGGGATGCAAGACTATATTTTTCTTCATGGGTGGGGGGCTCATTGAAGTCAGTAAGGATCTAATGCAGCACATTTTTAGGAACACATTACTTAGAGACCATTTACACCAGGGCGGTCTTCTGCGGTGTACATTAACATGTGTTATACTGTGTGAATTGGGTGTGAGCACACACCGGCAGACCAGAAAATCGGACCTGTAGCAAGTCTAGTCAGCACAGCACAATAATGCACAGTAGTAAATTACCACATGTTGTAGTGCACTGCAACATAGGTGCATTGGGACGGTGAGTTGGGTTGCCATTCACAATAAATGAAACCACAAGGCACATTTCCACAGCACCCTGATGCAAAAGGTTCCTTATAATGGTGACCTAAGTACTATTCTATTATTTTTTATCTAGCAAGACTGTAGATGTTGAAGCAAACCAAAAGTCACAAATATAGGACTTTCGGTTCACTGTTACCCTTACTACTCTCAAATAAAATTAGAGCCGTGACATGCTAACTCATTTTCTACATTGCACATAGCTTGATCGAATTGAAGATCTTTAAGAGAAGAACTTTCCTATATAATATATCTTGTCAATAATAGTCAGATTATTCAAATTAGAGTGTTACACTACACAAGGAGAAGTCAAGGATCATAAATATTGGGTGCAACACAGACTCAGACAACACACTGATAAACAAGGTTTTTAAATACTGTCAATCTGTTGTAGAGTGTTTGCTCAGCTCAAAGGTCTCTTTAAGCGCTACTTTCAAAGCAGGTGGTGGTCAGAAATTTGTAAACACTACAATTGCTAAAAGATCTTTGAATCATAGTATTTAACCTAAGAGGTGGAGCAGTCACAGCCCTTCCTAAATACAGAAGGCTGTAATTCAGTAAAGTATACTAGAAACATGAAGAACATAATTTAACCGAAAATTAAGCATGTGCAGTATATTAAAATTTTTAAGTGTTTGTATGGACAAAATTGTACTCCCAAGTCTTGGGTAAAGTAGTGAAGCATTAAAACCTCTGTCTGATTTGTATTGCTGCCTATGTCCTTGCTGGTAAGGTTCACCCTATCTTTGCCCTGGTGACTTGTCTTGGAAGGTGGGCAGATTTATATTGGTTAAAAACCCCAATAGGTATATTGTTGGCCCTGGGGGATTTATAATTGGGAAAACTCATTATGGCAACCTCTAGTGGAATCGTAAGAGGGGAGTTCAGGGCAATCTGTCAATCCATCAGTAAGCTTGGCAATGGAATGGTATATAGAAGTTGGAAGAAGTGTAAGATGACGGTCTTTAAACTTGTACAGGGTCTGAGAGAAATGGGGAAAAAAAACATCTAATTTAGCACTAGAGGTAGTCTGGAGCTGACCCAATAGGTCTCTAATGGCACCAACCTAAGTCTTGTCTTACTGTAAGTAAGCAATATGTGCTAGTAGCTTGCATGTTTGCTCTCCTTACGGCCAGAACACTCTTTTCTGAAACAATTGCTTGTTGCAGGCTTTTTATAGGGAATAAGTACCTAGAGAGTGCTGTGCCATTAGCCACTCTAACTGGATCATGGGGGAAGTGGCAGAAACATAAGCAGCCTTGGCCTGTGAGATTCGTTGCTGAATATCCTCAATTGCCCTCCCGGTACCAGCTTAAATTTAACAAATGTGCTTAATTAATAGATCTCTCAGATAGGCCATCAATGAGTCCCATACAACATTCCATGCAGCTGAAAGCTCATTTACCGAGAGGAACACCTCAATTCTATTCCCCAAAGCAACCCTAGGTTGGATTAATGGTAGCCAAAATGGGAGTAAGCGTCACAGACCTTTCGACGTGCCCTGACCTTTGTCAGTCAGACAGAAAGCAAGGGGGAATCCACAATTTTGACCAGAAAAGGAGGGTGAAGGTAAATCTTCCAATGGGGACACCTGTCTAAAAATGGATATCTGCTTACCTTAGAGAGATTTCCAATCAGTTTGTGTTGTGCCTCCAAGACAGGAAAAGAAAAAAAAATGACAGGGGATTTCTCTACTCTATCCAAAACTAAAATAGAGTTTTGGCTATGCATACTCTTTAAAGGGCCAGTTGCATTTTTGTTTCGTTGCAAGGTTTACATTGTTGTTGAATTTTTGCAACCGTTTTATGCCTACGTCATAAAATTCCTGTGTACTAAAACAAAGGCTAAAAACTCACATCAAATGTTGCCTAAAAGTGCACTACAATGCATGAAAACACATGTAAAATACATAAGAAGTTTAATGTTGATGGAAACACAAAAGCATTTTTACAATGCACAAGCATGGCTGGGCCTAAGAGCAGGTTTTCTGAGATACCAATAAAGATGCATACAGCTGTATCCTAAAATTGACAAAAGAGGTAACTGGTTTCTACATAAGAATTACCACCAAGTTTGAGACACCACAGTGTATGCCAACTCTAATATATTCATCTCTACATTAATATCCAAAGTTCTTGCTCAGGGACTGTTATCATACCTTTTAATCATTCAAATATTTACTGTAACTTCAAAAAATTACCCAAAGCCTTCTAGAGAAGTGTCAAATTCCACAAAGGCAGGAGTGACTGATGATCCATGAAGTCTAATGTCATGCGGTGTTGTCATAGAAACCAGGCACTTTACTCTCGTCAGTGGCACTGTGCTGCCTTCTGCTGATTTTACCAAGCTTCGGCTTATCCGGTAGTGTTTATCTTCTCCCACGCAAAACACGCTGTCAGAGCCAAGACCCTCTGTTGACATGATCATGCTACCTGAGTAACAGCCAAAAAAAAACAAAAACATTTTGTCAAAGCTAAAAGAACACTTAGCCCTCGTTCACACCTGACCGTTTTGTAGGGCGTTCTACGCTCGACGAACGCTCTACAAAACGGTCAAAAATATAAATTGCATTGTAGTCAATGCCCTCGTTCCCACCTTGCCGTATTTCCGCCCGTCCCTAACGCCCTACAAAACGGCCCACGCCTGAAAAGGTCCCGGGACTACTGTGGGCCGTTTTGTAGGGCGTTTTCCATTGGGATACAGCCAAGTAGCCTTTGGGGTTGCGCGACTTTTTTACCGCGACAGACGCACATATTACAATACGCCTAGGTGTGACTGGGGCCTTAAAGCCAATATCATTCCAATGCCTCCCTCCAAAAAGTTACTTATTGTAAGATGGAGTTCCCTCTTCCTCTTAGCCTAGAAAAGTGCACTTTTTTCCCCCCTTACAATGTACACAGTGCCCCCAGAGGACTGACTGCCTTCTACAGGCTACACAGGGGAGGAGGTGATGTCACCAGAGGGAGGAAGAAGTGGGCAGACAGCTCAAAAACTTCAGGCTGAGCCTCACCTCCTTACTGCATGTCCCTGCAAAGGTGACAAGGGGGAGCATGGACAGAGGATGCAGTGGTGGACTGTGCACTGGCGAGTTGCTGAGTGGCTAAAAGCTGCAGTGTCTGGGGTGTTGGAGGCATGGAGGTTTAGGGCCAAGAGTGCAGTGGTAGGGGTGCTGGGTAACCAGGAGATGCAGTGTCAGGGTGCAGCGTCCCAGGGGTACTGGGTTCTTTATAGGCCTGCTTGCAAATGTCAACTACTTGTAAGCATGCTCTAATTAAGCGCTACCACCCGTTTTAGTGTATGCTCCTGGACCACATGGCCCACTAAGCTGCAAGGGGGTTTAGTTATCAAGGGGAGGGGGGTAAATCACTAGGATAAAGGTTTATGAAAGCATTGTTAGCATTTGGGCTTCCTTTAGACCTATGCATTGTGGTAATGTGGCCTTTACCGCAGCTGTAACACATGGAATCTGTGAGGTGTATTACGGTGCAGGGATAAATTGTCATGAAATATATTGGAAAAAAAACATGTATATAACTGCTTTATGAATCATTTTAATTTAAATAAGGAGACTTACAAACAGCATTTTTTTAAATATATTTTCTCACCAACTTCCCCCTCCCGCTGTGCTGAACTAACCCAAATTTGTATACTCGTACAGTTCTGGCACCTAGTCCATTGGCATTCTATGTGTCTAGTGTTTCTGCTCCGTGTGTGTGTGAGAGAGTGTGTGTGTGAGAGAGTGTGTGTGTGTGTGTGTTTGTGTGAGAGTGTGTGTGTGTGAGAGTGTGTGTGTGTGTGTGTGTGTGAAGTAGAACCCCATGGAAAGGTAGTTTGCATTTAGTGATAATGCTGCTAATCTCTTCTAACCTTCAGCTATCCTTGCACATACTAGCAATCAGCTCCCAGCCATATTCTGGCAGAAGTATCTCCAGAATGATCCCCAAAGGAGGTGAGTCTGTTGCAATGAAACAAGGCCTTCTAAATTCCGATTGTCAGCTCACACTACTCTCCTATTGTCTTACTTCTACTGAGGTTTAC
This sequence comes from Nanorana parkeri, assembly GCF_000935625.1. Taxonomy (NCBI): domain Eukaryota; kingdom Metazoa; phylum Chordata; class Amphibia; order Anura; family Dicroglossidae; genus Nanorana; species Nanorana parkeri. Next base: position 2,776,305 of record NW_017306327.1, on the reverse strand, counting down.
ACAGGCACTGTAATCTCCGGCCCAGCAGCTCACACCTCCAAATCCCCCACCCAACCTCTTCTGCATCTGGAGTTATAGCTCACAGCTCCTCATGGAGGCACCACTAAGCACCACACCTAAAATGAAGCTACTAACCTCTTCACTCACTTTACTCTGTTATGAAACTTGCATCTTAAATGTATTAGTCAATAAAACACACTGGATTGTTTACTACAGTCTTTTAAGTGACAGTTGAAGTCTATAAAAATATATATTGCAGGAAATAACCAGCTTCATCAGCTTGAAAACCAAACCTTCAAAATCAAGACTCCTGAAAATGACTGTGCTCATTCTTGCAGCTATTGTACAAAATGTAACGTTGCCTTTATACCTTTAATCAAAATTAGACCTCCACAAAGCACAGGTTCACATTAAGGTAGCAGGATGAGCACAGTCAACCTGCTACCTTAACGTGAACCTGTGCTTTGCCCTTGCAGTGCATTTAACTAATGTCCTTCCCAGCTGCACACTCACTTTTCACTCAAATTTGCTGCCTGGAGTGAAAAGAAATTGCAGGTCCTTCTGGAAACGGAAGTTGCCATGTTACCTTGGCTGCTTTTACCACAACTTTGGGGTTTCTTATTGGAAGTTACATAATCAAATGCCAAAGTATTACTCATGTGACCACAAGTGAAAGTAAGGGGGTTACAATGCACACAGAGCCAATGATGACCTTAATCCCCACCTTCTGTAGAGATCAATGGGACAATGCTTCACCATTGGGTCATGTGACCAGCCTTAAAAGCAGGTGTGAGCAACCTTTGGCCCTCCAGCTGTTGTGGAGGGCTAAATCCACTTTGCTGAAGAAAAAATGGTAAGGCCAGGCTGGGATAGGTGCCAAGGCCTCCATCTGTTGGCTGAAAATTAGAGTACAAAATATTCCTATGCAATATTTCATATTTACCTGACAAAAATATGTATTTTTGAAATGTTATGGTCTAATCCTGACCATAATAAAAAATAGATAATACACAGACAACCACTTTAAATTTTCCTGGAACCATGAAGGCCCAGTACAAACAGGATAGTATTTGGCAAATATTTTATGATACAATCAATTAATTAAAACCACCGCTTTCAGATTATTATTCAAGTCATTAATATGCTGTAGTGTTAGTGTAGCTATGGAGATGTTGCTTTTTCGTTTTCTATTTGAACATGTTGGTATCTTCATTGTACCAAAATAATCCTAACTGAACAATTAATACATTTAGTAGAATCATTTTGTATGAATTGCAAGTAAAACGGTTTTCTCATTTACTGACTACAGACAGTAGATGTGAAATCAGACGAAAAAAAATAAATTAACATTTTGAAAATGTATTTTATTTGGCAGTAGAAAGGAATTTTGATACCTTGAAAATGTCAATTACACTTTGAATTAGTCAGGTTCAGCAAACCTAAAGGAAATGTTTGAGTCAGCCGCATTATAGCGTCATCTGAGCTATGCTGAATGGAAAGACACAGGATGTATCCTCTAATGCGAACGTCACCAATATGTCATGCATGGAGCATGTAGGAGAAGTGGGCTGCGTGTGTGCATGTGGGAAGAGTCGGAGTGCAAATACTCGCACAGATTGTATTTCCATTTTATCTAAACTAAACTGTAATTTTGGAACAGATGGGCTGACCCGACAGTTGTTCAAACTTTGGAAGATGAAAAGAAAATATGCAATTTAAAGCGGGGGAGGAAGGAAAAACACAAGGAGATCTCGATTAAAACATCTACAAGAAAAAGCAGAAATATTTGACAAATTATAGCAACCAATGGCAGATGAACGCTACCATGGGTAGTCATGTAATATGTCCCTGGTCATTCATACTTCTGAAAAAACATAAGCTGCATACTCACTGGAACACAATCTAGCCATAAAAAGGGCAAGTACCTCATATATACACTCCTAGATTTATGTAGCTAAATCCTACAAGGACAAGGGCACGCTGTCCTCAAGGGAGACCCTTTAAAGTGAACATTCTGTAGTCGCATAACATCTTTACAACACAAAGCATCATGCATTAAAAGGATGGTGCATATAAACCTACTATACAACGTACCTGTGGGCTGTTCCACAGTACTAAACTGGATGCAGGGTGATAAAGCACAGGGGTCGGCAACCCTTGGCACGCGAGACCTTGACAGCTGGCACGCGACCTTATTGCTTGTAGCTGACAGCTCCCTTGAGCCGGCTGTCAATTACATTACTGGCCCACCCACCTCCCTGACGAGGGCTCAAGCTCCTGCCTGAAGGATCCCTCTTGTGCCAGCCCGCCAGACAGGAGCGGGCTCACCCACGTCTGATGGGAGGATTACTGTACCCTGCCCGACAGGAGGATTTTAATGCACACCCTGCCCGACGGGAGATTTTCAACAGCATTCTGTCCGAGCACAGAAAAGAAAAAGGAGCCAGACGATCACCTGGAATCTAGAGCAGGTATCACATTTATACTGTTCACATACACAAACATTAGCCCTTGTACCTGCACACATGCAGGCCCTCACAAATGCACAGCAGTATATTGATAAACAAATAGCTTTGATTTTATTCCTGCCCTAATATGTAGGACGGGAATAAAATCAGTGCTATTTGTGGCTAATAATACTGCTGTGCACTTGTATGGGTCTGCGTGTATGCCTAATATGCCCTGGTCCATGTAGGTAAGGAAGACGGCTTCTAAAATACATTTTTTTCAAGCATGAGACATTGCAAACTTATCATACAGTTTTTGTGGCTGATTTGCAGACTGAAGGGTGTAAATTGGTGGTGGTCTGTCATGTGTTTGCTGCTGGTCTGAGGTCTGCTGTGCACTGTTGCTGGTATGAAGTCTGCCATGTGTTTGCTGCTGGTCTGCAGTCTGACATGCTTTGGTGCTGGTTTTGAGGTCTGTCATGCATTAGTGCTGGTCTGAGCTCTGCAGTGCGTTGGTCCTGCTCTGAAGTCTGCCATGCGTTTGCTGCTGATCTGAGGTCTGCCGTGCGTTTGATGCTGGTTTGAGGTCTGTCGTGCATTGATGCTGCTCTGAGGTCTGCCACCTGTTTGCTCCTGGATCTGAGGTCTGCCCTGTGTTGGTGCTGGTCTGAGGTCTGCCGTACATTTGATGCTGCTCTGAGGTCTGCCACCTGTTTGCTCCTGGATCTGAGGTCTGACATGTGTTGGTGCTGGTCTGAGGTCAGCTGAAAGCAGCATCCTACAGGCCAGACATAGCACAATTGAGCTGTGAAATACAGGCACAGTGATCACACTAAAACTAAGTCCAGTTTACTTTTCAGCACACGTAAATATGAACATGTTTTGTGTGTGCACCAGTTATTCAATTTTTTTCACTTATAGTTGTGCTGCTCATGGGAAGGTAAACACATTCAAATAATTATTGAGTTTAACTTTCTATTAGCAGTACAACGATGAGTGCAAAAATAAAAAAATTTCACTGGCACCCGGTTGTTTGATGGTTTCAAAAATGGCACTTGGTGTGTAAAACGTTGCTGACCCCTGATATAGCACATACCTCCAGGGGGCCTGCACAAGTTTGTTACTTTACCACTGCGCCCCACAAATACGAGCCACTCTTATTATGCAAATAACGACCAGACCATGCATTTTTGCTCTGCCACCCTAACCTCTTCATGGACACTTTTGGACTTGGTCAACAAGAAGGCAAATTGGGAAGGCCTTTCATGTTTAGGCCTACTAGGAGAGGCAGGGGAGATGTGCTGCAAACACCACTGGTGCTGGTTTAAAGGGGGGAGGGCAATAGTTGCTGAACAAGGTTTTCTAACCTGTCAGATCTTTACAAGTCCTACCGAAACTTCAGAAACAGAATTTAGGTAAGCCTTGTGCAAGTCAGATATTTCACATGAGTGTAGCTTTTACTCATTGGAATGTATCATTATACTCCATTTTGGAGTTGAACTATAAATGTCATACTGTCAGCATTAACAAAGAGGTTCTTGAAAGTTGTACTCCAGGCAAAAGCTAAATACTTAACCCCTTCATGACTGAGGCCCTTTTTTCCATTTTTGCACCCATGTTATATTCCTAAACATATAAGGGAGCCGGTTTACCTGCTAAAGGATTTGTATTTCTGTCTACCTAGATGTGATATTTACACAGCACTGCCACACAGCCCTGTCTGGCAGGGAAGGGCACCTATTTTTTGTCTGTCTGTAGTTAACACTTAAAAGTCTTTTCTTTCCACCAGCCTGTGACTGGACAGTGAAAGAAGCAGCAGACTGATGAGCTTGTCTCTCTGCTCTCTCGTTCTATCAGCGTCCCCTTGCATGGCAGAATTACTGATTGGCTATTTGGGCTGCTTTTTCCTCTCCCAGTCTGAGCTCTGCTGTGCAGACTATACCAGGTAAATATGACTGCGCTCAGTGTCCCTGTTAGATTTGGTATTTATTTTGTGCTATGGCGAAAACACTAAGGGCCCATTCACACCAGATCCATTGCATTGCAGTCCGTTGCCTTGCGATACATTTTTCAACGGATGCTAATAGAAGAGCACTGAAAAATGAATGGGTGTGAATAGGGCTAGGTCCCACCACTACCACGCCACTACTTTTTGCTCCCAAGTTGGGTTGGCAACCAATGCAATCAATGTTGTAGAATCAACTATGCATAAAGAGCAGGGGGTGACTGCGCCCAGTAGACCTATAGCTAAAATATCAGTTGTTAGTGGAGTGACCTTTTAAGACAGATATTTTCATTAAACCGCCTTACTTCTCATTTCTGGTTCATAGCTGAGAGAACTAGGCTTGTGTACTCTGTACTGTTTCAATAACCGCTTGTCCCAAGCTGCACAGTTCAAGGGGTTTCCAAGACGTAGAAATTCTCTGGAAAAAATAAATAAATAAACCCCCATCATTCAGTAATAATGATATAGGCACATGTATTAGAGCAGACGTAGGCAACCTCGGCCCTCCAGCTGTTGTGCAACTAAAAAACCCATTAGGCACTACAATACTCATGCTGGATTCCCAGAGGCACAGGCATGATGGTATTTCTAGTTTCACCACAGCTGGAGGGCCAATATTCCCTACCCCTGTATTAGAGCAACATTGATTGCTGCATGGGCATAGCGGTTTATATTGTATACACTTATATAACTCTTTCCTCAAAAAGTGATCAGCTAGGGGTCTGTTCTCTAATCCAAAAGGTACCCAGACATAACGATTGCATCCTCACCCAGCTGACAAGCCTTAATGTTTTTGGGTATCTTATCAGTGGCGGACCTACCGCCGGTGCGGACGCACCGGGGCCTCAGCTTGGGGGGGCCCAGCACAGTCCTGGCCTGTGCATAGATGGTTCATTTAACACTGCCGGTGCAGAGATGGGGGCCCGTCGGCCGCCGGATACTGATCTTAATATCCCACACTCCGGTGCGCTGAATTGGGGGGGGCGGGGGCTAGGTGCACGCCCGCTTGCCAGATACCCAGATATTATGGGGCCCGCCGGCCCCTGTGAGGAGGGAGCAGCGAGCCAAGGAGATGTGAAGACGGCCCTGCAGGGTGCAGGCACATGATGGGGAAGCTACGGGGCCTTGGACGGCTGTGAGGACCCAGCAAGCAGGACACAGACACTGGGTTTTTCTGCAGCCTGAGTCCCCCCCCCCAGGAAACAGCAGAAGACCAGCCAGAAGAGGTAAGGGTAAATATTAATTAAAAATATATTATTTGTAGCCTGATGTTGTGTAAAGTACAGCTGGTATTTGTAGTGCTCTATAGCAGGTGCCATTCTGCATTGCAGCAAAGCAGGATGGGAACCTCTATAGAGGAATACAAATCTCAGCAGTACTTTATACAGAAATGCTATAATTATATAAAGTATTGCTGGGATGTGTAGTCCTCTATAGCCGGTACCATTCTGCATTGCTGTAAATATTAGGGACGCACCAATATAATCGGCCGCCGAAACATCAGCCGAAAATTGCACTTTTGGCTAAATGCCTAAAGTGCCATTTTTTGGCTGATACAGCGGTGCATCCCTGCTTTCTTTCCTTCCCGCTGGGCGCTGCTCTGTGTCCCAGCGGGGAGGAGAGAAAGTGTCGCAGACGACTGAGCGCTGCAGGAGGAGAGCGATGTGAGCAGCCAGCGTCTCTCATCCCACAACACTCAGCCTCCTATCACAGTCCGGTGTTCTATCGCAGATTGTGACTGCGTTAGAATGTGTGACCGCTGACGTCATCACACTTTCTAATGTGATCATTTTTTTGGCGGTAGAATGTGTGACCAGTCACGTGGTCACACATTCTAACGTAGCCACACCCATTTTTTTCCGGGGTAACAATGTGTGACCAGCAAAAGGTGTAGAATTCAAAGCTTTCTCTGCTGTTCCTGGAACAGCTGATCGGTCCTGAAATCTCACTTCTATCCGACTCTGTATTGCACTCGCAGTAAGTAAAATTCAAAGGCTGCTCTGCTGTTCCATAGCAGATTACTTCTCCTAAACATACCATCTGCAATGCCGATCAGCCTGGGAAAAGCGGGAGAAAGCTTTGAATTCCACACCCTTTGCCGGTTACACATTTTTACCCCGGGAAAAATGAGTGTGGCTACGTTAGAATGTGTGACCATGTGACCGGTCACACATTCCAACGCAGTCACAATCTGTGATGGAACACTGGAAGAGTGGTGTGTGGGCGGAGACAGCCCGCACTGTCACAGGAGGCTGAGCTCTCCTCCCTGCACCGCTCACTCAGCCTCCTGTGACAGCGTGTCAGAGAGGAGGGCAAGGTACAAACACTCAGCGATCAGTGAGTGTTTGTAAATAATTGAGAACATGGTATGTGTACTATATCATCAGTTATGAATGAATGGGAGTGATCTACATCACCTCCTATTCCTTCATAATTGTGGTTATAGTAAACATACTCTTTCCTTTCTCTGTAATAAATAAATATGCTAAAATATTTTTTCGATCTATTTTTTCAACTTAATTTTTTTGTGGTTGTTTTAGGGGGTGTGGATTGGGGAGTTTGTGTTTTTTTTTTTCCTGTGCATAGATGGTTCATTTAACACTGCCGGTGCAGAGATGGGGGCCCGTCGGCCGCCGGATACTGATCTTAATATCCCACACTCCGGTGCGCTGAATTGGGGGGGGCGGGGGCTAGGTGCACGCCCGCTTGCCAGATACCCAGATATTATGGGGCCCGCCGGCCCCTGTGAGGAGGGAGCAGCGAGCCAAGGAGATGTGAAGACGGCCCTGCAGGGTGCAGGCACATGATGGGGAAGCTACGGGGCCTTGGACGGCTGTGAGGACCCAGCAAGCAGGACACAGACACTGGGTTTTTCTGCAGCCTGAGTCCCCCCCCCCAGGAAACAGCAGAAGACCAGCCAGAAGAGGTAAGGGTAAATATTAATTAAAAATATATTATTTGTAGCCTGATGTTGTGTAAAGTACAGCTGGTATTTGTAGTGCTCTATAGCAGGTGCCATTCTGCATTGCAGCAAAGCAGGATGGGAACCTCTATAGAGGAATACAAATCTCAGCAGTACTTTATACAGAAATGCTATAATTATATAAAGTATTGCTGGGATGTGTAGTCCTCTATAGCCGGTACCATTCTGCATTGCTGTAACTATTAGGGACGCACCAATATAATCGGCCGCCGAAACATCAGCCGAAAATTGCACTTTTGGCTAAATGCCTAAAGTGCCATTTTTTGGCTGATACAGCGGTGCATCCCTGCTTTCTTTCCTTCCCGCTGGGCGCTGCTCTGTGTCCCAGCGGGGAGGAGAGAAAGTGTCGCAGACGACTGAGCGCTGCAGGAGGAGAGCGATGTGAGCAGCCAGCGTCTCTCATCCCACAACACTCAGCCTCCTATCACAGTCCGGTGTTCTATCGCAGATTGTGACTGCGTTAGAATGTGTGACCGCTGATGTCATCACACTTTCTAATGTGATCATTTTTTTGGCGGTAGAATGTGTGACCAGTCACGTGGTCACACATTCTAACGTAGCCACACCCATTTTTTTCCGGGGTAACAATGTGTGACCAGCAAAAGGTGTAGAATTCAAAGCTTTCTCTGCTGTTCCTGGAACAGCTGATCGGTCCTGAAATCTCACTTCTATCCGACTCTGTATTGCACTCGCAGATAGAAGTGAGATTCCAGGGCTGATCAGCTGTTCCATAGCAGATTACTTCTCCTAAACATACCATCTGCAATGCCGATCAGCCTGGGAAAAGCGGGAGAAAGCTTTGAATTCCACACCCTTTGCCGGTTACACATTTTTACCCCGGGAAAAATGAGTGTGGCTACGTTAGAATGTGTGACCATGTGACCGGTCACACATTCCAACGCAGTCACAATCTGTGATGGAACACTGGAAGAGTGGTGTGTGGGCGGAGACAGCCCGCACTGTCACAGGAGGCTGAGCTCTCCTCCCTGCACCGCTCACTCAGCCTCCTGTGACAGCGTGTCAGAGAGGAGGGCAAGGTACAAACACTCAGCGATCAGTGAGTGTTTGTAAATAATTGAGAACATGGTATGTGTACTATATCATCAGTTATGAATGAATGGGAGTGATCTACATCACCTCCTATTCCTTCATAATTGTGGTTATAGTAAACATACTCTTTCCTTTCTCTGTAATAAATAAATATGCTAAAATATTTTTTCGATCTATTTTTTCAACTTAATTTTTTTGTGGTTGTTTTAGGGGGTGTGGATTGGGGAGTTTGTGTTTTTTTTTTGGGGGGGGGGGGAATCTTGCACCAGGGCCCTTTGTTCCTTAATTCCACCACTGTATCTTATGGCTCTACAACCTGTCAGATTGACAATAGTGAGGATAACAATTGAAAGGACCTACACAAATGCAAGCAAGGACACCAAGGGGAGGTACTGAGACATAGCCCCACCAGGTCAATTCTATTGGGTAGTCTGGGAAACGGAGAGAGAAAATCATTTCAAAAATGTTAAATCCATTTACTTAACTGAACTACTTACCTTAGTACCATTGGCTCTAATGCTTGAGATGCCAGCCTCTCAAACATGCGTTGGAGTGGAGGGTGCAATGCATGGTCTTCATCGGCTAGGGCAGCACTGCATCTATGCAACAAACGTGCATGGAGTCCACCCTCACACATAACCTGCTGATTTCTCTCTGTGTGTACTAATGATTGTAAGATGTTTGCAACGGCCAATTGAAGATCCAAGGCATGCTGTAGAGACAAATGTAAAACAGAAATCAATGAGACACTGGATGCTTACTGTACTTTCAGCTTCAGTTAATATAAAAGCGGATCATTTGACTGTACATTATAAGTAGCAGTAAAATGTTTCCAGTATTTATGCTATTCTTTGTAAAAAGGATATATGGCTGGAAATTGATTCCCCCATCAAAGCTAAAGAGCGTGCATGAAGGAATTTCCCCTGCTTGCTATTGTATTCTAAACAGCCAGGGCTGCAGCTGTCAGGACACCTGAACAGTGACTTCATCAGCTTCCCTGCATTCACTGTTCAGCCACATGGCCCATGACAAAAACTCGTGGTGCCAGCAGAGACACTCATGGATTGAATTCCAGCTGATTTAGCAGGAAACAGATAACATTTGATGCATGGATGGCCAGCTTTACTGTAAATTCACTGACCAGTGAAGGATCATTGTTAAGCCGACACCAGTGAGAAGCAATAAGACCAATACAAGTTGTCACCTCACCAATGTTTTTTTATGGCGGGAAAAACAAAACAAAACATGGATTAAACTATTTAAACGATAGGCGAGCCTAACCCTCCTGTTTCATTGCAAGAAAAACACTGAAATGAAAAACAAATATATGCAAATCAAGATACTTTTGATAAATTGCTTTCACACATCTCTACAGTTTGCAATGTAAGTGAGATTTCACACGAGTCATGCTTTAATATGGCATCTATTCTAGCTTTGTACTTGGTACAACACAACTTAAAAGAGAAGAAGTATAGAGAGAGTAAAACATCCTTTCCCCAATACTTAGAGCTGGCATAGGACACTGTAGCTGTCCTAAGACCGAGAGGTGTCTAATCACATGACCACTGAGCAGTCAGCTCTCAACGGACAGCAATAAATGTCCTGCAGGGATTCCCCCTTCCCATCAGTGCTTCTCCAAAGCAGAAACAGTACCCTTCAAAGTAAACAAAATCTTGAGGCGCCCCAGTCTAAAATGCAAAAAACATGAATGTAAAAAATGATGTGGAGTCCCCCAAAATACACACCAGGCCCTTATCCCAGATAGGGGTCTGGCATGAATTTAAAAGGGGGACCCCATGCAAGAACACAATCAAAATGCCACCTTTCAAAAAGAGTCCCCCTCTACATCAGAATTCCCCTCCTTTAACATCAGAGTACCCCTTATACACATCAGATGCATAACGCTGTGTGGAAATTTCAAGGCACCCCTGAGGAAGCCAGAAATGCTTCTCCAGTGCAGACAAGGAAGGGGCAGGCAGGCGCAGCTGGCTCTGTCCCTCAGCCACATAAAGAGAGGCAGCTGTCAGGGAGCAGGGTGTATACCAACAATATTGTCAGGATCCATCTCCACTGCATCGGTCTCCACGCTGTCAGCATATAGCGGGCAGTAGCCTGTTAACTGTTGAATTTAGGTCGCAGGAGTACATTAGTAAATTTATTTGTGTGACCCAAAATAAAGTTTGGCTTTTGTTCTCTTTTAGGCATTTACTGGCTTTGTTAGAAAAACACAATTAAAGCTACATATTAGGGAGTCTACCCTGTTTCCCTGAAAATAAGACCTACCCTGAAAATAAGACCTAGTACTATTTTTGGGAATTGCTCAAAAATAAGACCGACCCGAAAATAAGACCTAGTTGTGACCATTCTCAGGGCCGGTGGTGGCATAAGGGGGAGCTTGGAGAGGCAGGAGAGAATCAGCGGTGCCAACAAAGCCAGCGCTAGAGGAAGCGAGGCGGCAGCGGAGGGAGCAGAGCTGCATAAGCCGATGCCTCCTCTATAGCGCCGGCTGCTGTCACAGGCAGTGATGCCAAATGCACTCCGCCTGTGAGGAATGGATAGTGAAAGTGCGCTTCGCTCATCCTGGCCAGCGATTGGCTAGCAAATTGCTCTTGGAAAGGTACGGCACCCCTGATTGCCCCGAACACCATGTTTTTGTGCATGAATACATGTAGACTTTTCTACATGAATAAGTGTGGATTGTTGTACATTGAAAAAAAAAAAAACAGGACCGAGTGTGTTTTTTTGAGCCAAAAAAAAATATAAGAGAGTGTCTTATTTTCGGGAAACATGGTATTTGTTGTAGGAACTAAATAATATGTAAAAAAAATATTTTAGGTTTCTTTTTCAAATAGATTAAAAAAAGGAATGCACACACACACCACAAAAGTTTTAGGCAGGTGTGCACAAATGCTGTACGTAACAATGCTTTCAGAAATAAAAGTGTTAATAGTTTATTTTGATCAATGAACAAATTTGAAAGTAAAATGGACAGAAGAGAAATCAAAGTAAATATTTGGTGTGACAACCCTTTTGCCTTCAAAACAGCATCAATTCTTCTAGGTAGATTTGCACACAGTTTTTGAAGGAACTCGGCAGGTAGGATGTTCCAAACATCTTGGAGTACTAACCACAGATCTTCTGTGAATGTCGGCTGCCTCATATCCTTCTATCTCTTCGTGTAATCCCAGACAGACTCGATTATGTTAAGATCAGGGCTCTTTAGGGGCCAAACCATCACTTCCAGGACTCCTTGTTTATCTTTATGCTGAAGATAGTTCTTAATGATGTTGGCTGTATGTTTGGGGTCATTGTCCTGCTGCAGAATAAATTTGGGGCCAATTACACGCCTCCCTGATGGTATGGCATGATAGATAAGTATCTGCTTGTATTTCTCAGCACTGAGGACACCATTGATCCTGATCAAATCTCCAACCCCATTGGCAGAAATGCAGCCCCAGACTTGCAAGGAACCTCCACCATGCTTCACTGTTGCTGCAGGCACTCATTATTGTACCGCTATGCAGCCCTTTAGCGTACAGACTGACTCCTGAAACAGCCAAATGTTTAAAATGTTGACTCCTCTTTCCAGAGCACATGCTGCCATTTTACTGTGGCCTTGTGCGACTAAAGGCTAAGTGCGACCTTTACTGTGGCCTTGTGCGACTGAGGCTAAGCGACTAAACTATGTACTAAAACACGGAACTGGGGTGCAGAAAGATGGCAGCAAGTGCTCTGGACTAATGAGTCAAAATGTGAAATATTCGGCTGTAGCATGAAGAGACAGAAGGATTTGAGGAAGCCGACATCTACGGAGGATCTGTGGTTAGTTCTCCAAGATGTTTGTTACAACCTGCCAAGTTCCTTCAAAAAATGCTGTTTTGAAGGCAGAGGGAGGTCACACCAAATATTGATTTGATTTGGATTTCTCTTCTGTTCATTTACTTTCCATTTTGGTAATTTATAAATATAAACTATTAACACTTTTATTTCTGAAAGCATTCTTACTTTACAGCATTTTGTTTTGTATTCTTTGCATACCTTATGTCTCTTCTGGCAGTGGCCATGTTTATTAAGGGCAGACTACTAGTTCTCCTATTCCTTCCTGGATTTCAGGCACATGTGACTAGACATGTGACCATGCACATCATCTCAGGGATGAACATGCCTTTCCCTGAGATCTCAAGAGATTACAGATGAGATTTCCCAGCAATGCTCTGTTGATAAGGCAATCCCAGTGTGCATTGCTTTGCCAAACTGAAGTCATTTTGCCCTTCAAAGCAGGAAGTGAATGCTCTGCAAGTATTTAATTAAAAAAAAAACAGCATTTTACACCTGACATGTCTATGTTAGTTAAACATTATACTTAGGAGGGATACATTGGTAGAATTTGATTTTTTTGAGTGTAAAGGTCTGCTTTAGTACAGTCATAAGTAGGTCAATGAAAGCTTCTGTTATTTACTTATGATTTTAATTTATACTATATAACAATAATCTAGCATATTTGTACACACACACCGCTTGACAATAATAAATTTGAAGCAACAAAACAATACTGTATGTTACAGATTCTACATTACATACTTCTGGTTGGGAATCGGAGTCAACAGATGCCAGGAGGTCCAGCATTGAAAGCATGGCACCCGGATGGATGATTACTGCATCTGAACCTGGAGCTGTACTTGCATGAATTTTCAGGTCACCAACGTTTTTAGAAGGTATCAGGGAAGAGGTGGATACTGTATGGTAGACATGTCTGCAAGGAAAAAATGAGAGCAGATGAGATATATAGAGATGTTTGATTATGAAAACTTTTATGTGTGATATTTCTAAAGTCTTGCAGAGCTATTCAGATGTATTAATACTTATTTCCCAGATACACAAAAGAGACGTGAACAAGACTTGAAATGATGAAGTAATGCTTATGCAGAACACCTATTTAGCAGTGTTAGTGACGGGTCATATAACTGGGATCGCCTACACTCAGGTTTTTGGGGTCCCCCCCCCATTCATTATTGGATTGGTGCTTTTGTTTTGAAGCCTAAAAGCAAAGAGGGAAGCACATTCTCAAAGTGCACACTGCCGTAATGCAGTAAAGCCATAGTACTACTCTATAAAATATGCCATTAAGAGGAGCGCAGATGAGCACAATAGATTAAACAATGAAATGCTGCACCTTAGATACCACTTACAGGCTTGTTGTTAGGAGACGCAACTAAAGCCGGGTATACAAGTTTATATTTTCTTCATTCAACGCTTGGGCTTAAATATAACACATTCCCCCGCCAGCTGCTATCACAATACCCGTAAGGCGCTGGCAGCTGATTGGCTGCAAGCACTGTTCATCAGAAAATTTTCCAACATGTTCCTTCGGCAAAAGTGGATCTAATGATAGACTTCTCCCAAGGGAATGGGGTCATCAATGCAGCGAATTTCTTCCAATTCCTGTTGAATCTGAAAACATTTGGTGTATGTGTGTGTGTGTGTGTGTGTGTGTGTGTGTGTGTGTGTGTGTGTGTGC
>NW_017306327.1:2710992-2762281 GCF_000935625.1 Nanorana parkeri | reverse complement strand
GATGAAGGAAGCACAACTTTAACAGCCATCAGATGGTTAACTACTATTACCATGAATGCAGGAAGGGAGCACAAGTGTAGAGGACACTTGCAGCTGTAATCTCATACCCAACTTCTGATTTTAGATTTTGAAATAGAGTTCTGCTTACATTGTAGGCCTAGTAGCAGAATTAAAAGACTTGCTTCTTTGTAGTAAATGGAAATTCCATGTACATGCATTCTGTGCGAATGGAAGTGAAAACAAATGTTTGTAAATTTCCTTTCCAGGTCAAATTAAATATCAGATAAATGTTGTATTATAGGCACTAGATGGAGTTGAGTAGCATAGGAAATACGTGTTACCCAGCTCTATCTCGTGGCCATAAAGTGATATTTGTGAGACCTGCTAATACAAACCTGGGGTGTGCCATGATTTTTGAGGCCAGTATGCCAAATAAGGGGGCACACTCTAGTGAAATGAAAGAGAAAAAAGGGGAAGGGCGGGAGGGTCAGCTCGAGATTGCGGCTATGCTGAGAAGACTGCCCCGCCACCCCTCTTATGGGCAGGAGAGCCAGCGCAACTCCTCACACAAATCCGGCCAAAGTTATTTGGCCTTCCCCTTGTGGTCAGAGTCACTCATGCCCCCGAAGCCAACCCGTGGCCATAAAGTGATATTTTCCTGATATTACATTTGACCTGGAAAGAAAATACGTTAATATTTGCTTTTGCCTCCATTCACACAGAATGAATGCACATGCAATGCAGTGGGAATGGCTCTACGAATTGTTTATAAATACACCCCAAAAGTCACCAGAACAAATAGAGAAAGAAAATATCACCGCAGACCACAGGAATACCAAAACAAACAACAAAGCAATTACTTTATGTGCAGAGTGCAGATCTGCTCAGAGGTGTTAACCACCAATAGCAGAGCTTCTAGGAGCTATGGCGCCATGAACTGAACTGGAATCATGTACTTATATTATCAAGTTCTGGGACAAAGTCCTTCCAATTTATACCTAGATTACTGGAATCACCAGCCCTAAGGCCTCGTTCACAGCGGGGCGGTTCGGCCGCATGGATCCGCCGACGATCCCATACATTGCGCTAAAACGCAATAAGAAATTCCCCAAACCTCCCTTGCAAGATCAGCGTGCTGATCCGCAATCGCCCTGGTGTGAATGGGCTCTCACACCCCTCAAATTGTGTTGCTCTCTCTGTTACCAGGTTCCCTCAAAAAAGCCTAAAAGGAAACCCTAAGGCACCCTCACTGCTGCAGGAACTATTATCCCATAACACTGGCACTCTGAATAGGCACCCGCTCTTCTAGAATGGGTCACTGACCAAATTATGAACATGGAGGTCTTTCTGGTGCACAGTTTCGAAGGTCCCAAGAATTCCACAATTTACTGGGAAAAAAAAATGGATCTTCCTAGTCTGGTCTTGAGTCGGATAATAGTCAGGAAGATATTTCCCAATGTTCCTTTCCTAACCCATAATACTCCTTGCCGCATTCCCTACCTCTCTACCCCCCGCCTACTTCCTGCACTTATCTCCCTCTTGCCCTCACTCCTCTCCCCCTTATGTTTTTACCTCCCCTCCTTCCCTTTACATCTTGCACTCGTTTTATCTGTCACTACTCCTCCTTACTACTGAATACAGTTAACCATGACCACCTAAAGCATGGGCTCCCAGCTTTAAACGCTGACTCTATGGTATCAACCTCTGCCTCTTAACTCTTTCATTGAGCAAACTTCCACATCAATGCCCCACGTCGAATAAACTACACTTGAATGGTAAACAAGACTTAAAAAAAGAACTCCGGGTAGAAATAATTTTTGCGCTTGTTTTCGTCTAGGGAAAAAAATAAATATACTTACCTGAACCTTGGAGCTAGCCGGTGGCTAAACTGGTCCCTGAAGACTCTCTCCTCCTCCACTCCAGTGATCAAATGTCCCTCGGTGTCCTCACATCCAATACCTGTACTGGACATGATGACTCACAGAACCTTAGACTGCCGGAGCGAAGGGGTAGCGAGGCTGCAGGGACCAGTCTATCAGCCAGTAGGCTCTGAAGGTTTAGGTAAGTATATCTAATCCGTCTAATCCTTGCAGTGCAGGATTAGCCCCATTGCAAGGATTACTATTATTTCTGCCTGGGAGTTCTCCTTTAATCCTATACATGGAAACCTATTTTATGGTTGTACTCCCTGTGTACTGTTTTGTATATACCCTTTCCCTTTTATTTTGTTTTGTACTTTGTATTGAATAATTTGAATACAAATAAAAGGGAAAAAAATCAGTTTGAACAAAAAAACAACAGGTTGTGGTAGTGACACATATCAAAAAACAAGCCTGATGAGTCATAAGTAGTAAAGGTTTGGTTGGAGAAGCAACATAAGTAAGGAAGCCTACGATAATACACAATGTCGAAATGTATTTACAGATACTGGGGAGTTAATAGCCCTGTCTAAAACTATGAGGAAGTGTTCCTGCAAAAACTGCACATTTGTTAATGGTACTGTAAAGTCCTACACAAACAGGTAAAGGAAGGCAAATAAGAGTTAGGGTCAGTTCACACCAGAAACTGCATCACAACTGCGTGCGTCTGTGCAGTTGCACAGCATTCCGTTTTGATGCGTTTGCAATGAGTTTTGATGCGGTTTTTTCTGCACTAGAAAATTTTAATTAGACAATTAGGTCACTTCCTTTTCCTGTCAGAGCATTTCCACGTTTGTTTTGGAGATAAGACATGCTTTCTTTGTTGGCTGGCATGGTGCTAGTGTTGACTATAGCCATTCTCCGACAACGCCTTCGCAGGCGACGTCGATATTGGGTGCACCCGCTGCTGACCGTCCCGCACATATTGTATGAAATAATCTGCATCCACAAATTCCATCTCTTCACTTTCTTTCCACACTACAAAGAGGAAGTCCCTGGGTGATAATCAATTCTCAGTCTTTTTTTTGTATGCGTTCCGTTGCGTTTGCATGCGCTTCGATGCAGTTTGATTCAGGTAAAATAGGACAAGCAGTATTTTTTCTGACTGCATCTGAACGGACAATGGTGTGAATTAAGCACAAGAAAGCCCACAGGAAAGCATTGTGATGTATTTTGACTGCAGCAGTCAAAATAAACGGACTGCATCACAACTGCATATGGTGTGATCTGGCCCTTAAAGCTAAACTCAAGGCAGATATGAAAACCACAAGTTTTCTTAACTGGGCTCTGGCGGTCTAAGGAGCGCTGACATCATCATGTCTAAAATGCAGGTCCATTCACGAGTCCAAAGGACATAACACAGCTAGGGCGGAGGAAGAGAGAGGTGAACACTAAAACGACCACTTAACACTTGCAGTGCTGGGTAATCCCATTGCAAGGCTTAATTTTTTTAGATCATGGGGAGTTCCTCATTAAGGAAAAACTTAGTGACATTAAAAGGATAAAATGCATTTTTTGCATACATCTACTGCTAGCAGTAGTCGCTCTATTAACTAGTTCTGACTTAAAAAGCATTTTGAACTTTGAAGACATTTGTTCTAAAGTCACACCCTTCAGGCGAGTTATAAACCTATTCTAGTTTATACAAAACTAGACTATGTACCACATGGAGAACTGCATTATTTTGATTGGAAATGCTGCAAGAATAGCCTCAGTCTCCTCATTACACCTCCAATTTTTCATAGGGAACAGTAAAGGCTGTAAGGAGAGAAGAGCTTTTACGATGGTCTCTATTCTCTTATTTCTTCTAATGAGGGAGGGGGAAGCCATCAGTGCTTCAACTTTCAAGGATCAAGAATAAAAGAATACCAAGATGTACAATCTCCCTCCCCAAAAAATCAATAAGCAATGCAAAAAAATTGCTAAAGAAAATCATTTGTATATTATTAATCATGTATTACTAAAGCGCGCTTGAATACCTCAGCTGCATTAATAATATAGCGCTTTGTATCCGAGAGCCTGCTCTTCCAGGGAAAAGAAGGTCTCTCTAAAAATAAAACCAGCTTAAATATTTGATAGAAATTAAATTCTGCTGCATTATTTAGGCTGGACTTTGCATCCATGTTTTCTATTTTGTCTAAACATCTAGGATATTTTAAATGAGCCATTGAAAATGAGCCATTGAAAAAAAAAAGGACATAATGCAGTAATGGCTAGAATTTTTGCTTTAGATGTGCTTTAAAAAAAGAAAAAGATGTAAACAAGTTGCCTTCTGTTATAGTTGCCTGAAATTAAAGTAACACTAAACTCGGGAGTTAAATCTTACAAATCCATTCAAGAACCTTAACTATTTAAAAAAAAAATTATCTTATTTGTGTATCACTCAGCTGTAGATCTTCAAACCATCTCTGAATTGGTGCCGACACTGTCCTTCCTTCTGGAGGGTGGCTACTTTTGTTCCTCAAGGTCCCTGTGTGTGTTGTAAAGTAGCCAACACTCCAAGCTCGCCCCTGTGATGGACTACAATCTCACATTTAGTTTAAACATTGGTAGTCCATCATGCGAGCTTGGAGCGGTGGCTATTTACAACACACACAGGGAGCATGAGGAATAAAAGTAGCCACCCTCCAGAAGGAAGGACAGTGTTAGCATGAATTCAGAGAAAGTTTGAGGATCTACAGCTGAGTGATATACAAATAAGATACATTTTTGTTTTTGGGTACTTGAATGCATTTTTAAGATTTAGCTCCTGAATTTAGTGTTGCTTCAACTGAATGTGTATGCACGTGTGCATTGGCACTGCTATAGAGCTAATGATATTATAGTTGTTAGAGCCTGTCTTTACAGGTGTATGGTGAAGAGATCTTAAAAGGAAAACTATGGAGGTGAGTGCTTTTCACTCACCTCATAGTTCTAGCCGACCTGTGACAATGAAACTGTCACAAGTCGGCTCAGTAGATCGGGAAGTGAGCGAACACATACCGGCGTTCGCTCACTTCTCGATCCTGTCACAGCTCTGCCGTGACAGGGGAGTGGCTGGATTTCCCCCTCCCCGCTCCGATCCTCCAGCACTGACTGGCGGAACGGACGGGGGAGGTGGTGGGTACAGCTGGCTCTGCCTCTAGATAGGCAGAGCCATCTGTCACTCACGCAGCTGGGAGGATCCAGACATAATTGTCGGGATCCGCTTCGGCGTCTCAGTATACCTGAGCTTAGGGTGACGGGAGGATGCTAGTTTGTGTCCTCCCGTTACCCTAAGAACTATGGGGAAAAGCCCTAACCACATAGTTCTCCTTTAACAATCTAGCAAGTTATCTTCTAGTGGGTATGTCTATGAAATGGTGTGAATACATTTGCATTCATGTCTAGCAAACGGAGTTATAATCTTTAGTGTCAATATGTACATTAAATTTATAATCAAGACATTCCAGCATGAAATGCAATAAGATGCTATCCTCTGTCCCTCAAATTTTCCTTACTTGTGTATTTTCATTTGAATAAACATCTTACAAAATTAGACTTTTCAGCAGGTATACTGCAATGCAATAGCAACATAGGACAACAAGCCATAATATTCTACAGAAGCAATACTGTTTAAGTATTTGCTAATATGCACACTTTATTTATTTTGCATAAACCACAAAGATGGCGCCAGTAAAAATTGTTAAAAATAGATGTGCAAATGAATTAAAAAAGGTATTTAAACCCAAAATGTAATATATTGCAGTTTACCAGTCCTTAGATACGGCGGTTGCATTTGTTTCATTTTTACAGTCTAAGAACATTTTTAGCAAGTACAGAGAATACCTGTTGCTCTTGACACAAATGTACTGTCCTTGTCACATCCTATAAGCTGAAAGGACAGCATAAACAATGTTATGGGGATGAGGAAAGACAGACTTGTTTGAAGTTCAAGAAAAGATGATAGCCAGCACTTACATCAAGACAATTAGAAGTGATGTCACAAAAGTAGATAACAAATGAACTTCCTCCAATCTGGATTGTGAGGAGAGAAAAGTAATTACATCCCCAAAGTCTGATAAAGTGCTAATTTTGAAACCTGCGGATAAGGGTGAAGCGATTGTTGTGTTACACGACATGCGTCAATTACAAAACCTGCGGGCCAGAAACAGCCCGCCACAAGATTGTATTAGGCCCTCCAGTCCCGAGCGTTGCACCGTGGCAAGCAGGGTTCATCTTTATTTTTTTTTCCTACCCTGCACTCAGGCAGAAAAAACTTGGAGCAGCATTTCAGCCGGCCTCCCTCTGAGAATCCGCACGTTCCTCCTCGCCCCTGCCTCTGGTCTCCGCGGCTCCAGTAATCCCGCTTCTGTGTATCCAGGACTGACTGTGTGTGAGGACACTACAAGTGTCAGCAGTCCGTGTCCATTTAATGTGCCCCCACACAAAAGACTGTCATATAATGGACAGGAACTGCTGACACTTCTAGTGCCCTCACACACGACACCAGGGCTGTCATAATGATTAGTGAGCCTGAGCTTTGTACTGCGGCAAGCAGCAAGGTTGTTTTTTTTCTTCTTCTTAATGTCCTGCACCCTGATTTTTTCCCCAACCTTCGGCATGGTCCTTAGCAAGTTTGTATTAGACACCCCTGTGTTAGACTATGCAGATTGCCACTGGGGATATTGGATTTATTTGACCACTCTACAACCTATTTACAGATATCCACTAATGAGACAACCCGTATTTAAAAGAAAATTCAATCACTTATTAACATTGGCTTTACCAGTGGTTGGAACTCAACAGAGACTGCCAAGTACCTTATAGTTAAATTTCCAGTTCTACGTATACACACCAGAATATAGACTACCAAAAGACCATAGATGTTTCCGATTGTCTCCAGTTCAGAGAATGTCACCGACTACATTTTCGGATGATTAATTACAGGGTTTGGTGACACTGTTACCGTTCTATCTCAGGGACACTGGACATTTTTGTTTCCAGAATGGACAATTGGATTGATCCCTTGATGTCTATTAGCAAGTGTGTACATCAGTTTGTTATACAAGAATAAAATACAGCCAGAAAATAAGCACCGAGACATTTTCTTTTTAAAAATATGCCCGATGCTACAGCTGAATTTCTCTTACAGAACTTGGAGTTTGTTTTAAGCAACAATTGTTTCAAGTTCCATGACAGAATTTGTGTGCAGTTCCACAGCTTTCATTGCAAACCCTTTTGTTGGTTTGCTGGACAGGCAACATATAAGTCCCTTGGATATGGCATTGGAATCAGGTACGGGCATTGTTCCAATCTACAGATGATAAGTTTATGATTTGAAATGGTTCAGAGACTCATTTGAGGAGTTTGACTAGTTTCTAAATGAGATTTCTCCAACCGCTGAATTTAATGGCTTAGTCCACCTTTTCCACAAAAAAAAAAAAAAAAAAAAAACAAACCCAAAAGATCAATGTGCATTTACTACTTATTTTTGGCAATGATGTCTGCAGAGCACTGCAGCTGTGATCAGGGCATTGCACAGGCTCTTGCAATGTATTCCCCCAGCCTCAGGTGTGTATGGAGGTATGGACCCGCTGTTTAGGACACTGGAAAAAGTGTAGCTGAACTACCACTTGAAAAGTGAGGAATAATATCAGTGTCCTTTTTGTTTTTTCCCACATTGCTGGGGGCCATTAATGGGCCAATTTTTTTAATCTTTCTTTTCAGCAAGCTTTCCTGTTTCCCTGGTGACAGTTGCCATGGGACTGATAAACCTTGTTTACTACTGGCTGTAACTCTGGAGAAAGACTATCTGCACATGTACAGGAAATCTGGCTTTCTGTGACACAGGCAACATGTGCAGTAGCATTGCTTCTGGTTGCTGGAACACAGGCTAGTGTTTGTGCATGGTCATAGCAATATTTCCTGATGATGGGTGATGCCATGTAGACCTGATTACGGCTCATTTTGGGCTGTATTTAAATGTGGTGTGTACCCATTCACATATGCGATGTTTCGCTACTTTTAAAAAATTGGACCCTTGTTTCCCCAATCTTGGGTCTATGGAATAACAGTAAAATTTAAGTTTTAATTTCTGGATGTGCTGGCTTTAATTTTTACTTAGATTTGCACTGTACCAATGTAACCCAATCACCCACTATTTTGCAGGGCACAGTTGGGAGTCAGTGTGGCACGGACTGACAGATTGTAGAGGTCCAGCCCTGTGTGACCACCATGGCAAGCCCCATAGATGATATGGATATATGTGTGGACAAGAAGGAGCACGAAGTGTGTTATTTGCAGCATTACCAGGTGGAAAGAAGGGAAATGAAATAGGAAAATGAATGCAACCACCATATCTAAGGATGGTGAACTGCAATATACTGCATTTTGTTGTTGGGTGTAGATACACTTTAGTGCAGTTTTACAATCACTTACCTTTTATTCCTTTTCTATGTTTAGCAATTAGCATCAACACGTCTGCCCAGCCATCTGCACTACATTTTATTTTTGGACATGCATTTCTCTCAGTAATAAAAGAGATGCAAGAAGTATACTTATGTTATAAATCATGCACGGTTTTCCTCCTAAAGTGTTTACACTTAGTCTATAAGAAAATATTTATAAATATAAAAACAGCTATATAATATGCACATGCACACATAGCTATATAAATTATACACACTTCCTTTTTTACTGCATCTTTTGAAAACCAATCAAAAAGTTCAAGCACACCCACAATCCAAAATCTTGTACTAAACTGCTTTAGGCCCCATTCACACTAAGCGATTTATTGCACGATGTCGCGCATTTTTGCCGCGCGATATCGCGAGAAGTCGCCGGCCAATGCTATTCAATGGAGCTGTCTTAGCTCCATGTCGCCCGTCACGGTTATTGCAGAAATATTAAAAAAGTCAACGGAAACATGTATAGACCGACCATAATAATCTATATAGAGATATCCAAAATAAAACATAAGAAATAAAAAAGTTCAACCCAGTCACTCTTTTATTGTCAAGGAAAAGAATAAATTGTTTGTCTCTTGGCGCTAATGGTTGCCGTTACACAATCATCCTGAAGTAAGCGTTCCAACTCTATACACAACCTTGGGGGGCTGCTCCTCATAAGACTCTGGTGTTCCCATCACGTACATAAAAGATATTAAAAAAACAGAGCGCCGACACCATGTGTAAAATCTTTTTAATAAGTAATAAAAAATGGTTATAGGTACTCACAAGCTTAAAATTTCATCACGCTTGTCAAAGAAGTCACAAGGTCAGTATCTGCATATAAAAAAACGGTCACATAAAAAACTGCCTCCGGTCACGCGTAAATCCAACTTAAAGCAGCCGTTGATTTCGATGTGACCAGAGGCAGCTTTTTATACGTAGTCGGAGCGGAATACTCCATAGATACCGACTTTATGACTTCTTTGACAAGTGTGATGAAATTTTAAATTTGTGAGTACCTATAACCAATTTTTATTACTTATCAAAAAGATTTTACACATGGAGGCGGACTCTGTCTTTTATATACTTTTATTTGTTTTGGAAGATATATTGGTTATTATCTAATGTGATCCTACACTAGATAGAATCTGTATCAAAAGTAATGCCTTGCTTGCCTATTGCTTCTTCCAAATTTTACCTCTTATGTTTCTGAGAGATGAAGAAATAAAACCATTGGGTAAATCTAAACGCTACCAATAACCAGTTAGTTTAAAATTGACTGTCCTGACTACTTTTACATGCTCAAATCTGAATTATATCAGCTATGAAATCAACTCTTTGTTTAAAGAAAACCACCAACATTAAGCCTAGATATCAGACCTATGCATGAATCACAGCACATTTCTACTCATATAATTACATTGTACTGATTCATTAACTCCATGGATGAATAAGAAAGCCTTATAAAGCAGTACCTTTTCCTGGAAAGAGCTGGAGTCCCCCAAGGTGAAGGGAGAGTGGTCTCATTTGTCAAGCAAGGCGGGATCTGTTCTGCACGACTGCAGATGTGGACAGACACAGAACAGGACAGAAAAGTTAGAAAGACTAGTGGGGAAAGCATTTGTTAGTTGCAGAGAATAAAGAACAGAATTCTAGCAATATAAAGAACAGGCAAAAGACGTAGATGAACACATAGGGTGGCATGTGATGGACCTTCATTAGGCCAGAAAACAAGCAAGAAAAACACTAATGAACACAAACATTTTGCTATATAAAAAAAAAAATTAAATTTAAATAAACTGGTGTACGCTAAACAAAACAAAAAAGGACTGCATGCCTTACTTTTCTTGAGCGCAGCAGGATTGAGGCGGTACAACCGCCTTGCACCCCCCTGTGCCCTTAGAACTCACACATTTGTGACATTTCATAAAACTTTTTAAAAAAAATGAGCAGTTTAAGCACATCGACACTGTGTCGGGGACTGCATACCAGCCGCTGTGCTTCCTGGTATGCAGTGATGTGAATGGACCCTTAATCTACAATCAGCTATAGACAAAGTGATGTAACCCAAAAATGTATATTTATTAAGCCCAATAATAGGCAGTTGGTGCCCTAAAGCAACATTCGTGAAATCAGATATTTTTTTGTTTTATTTATTAATCGTTGCCCTTCCTATATCATCACTATTCTCTGAAGTACCAAAATGTGATTCATTCACCAAGTAGAAAGAAAATTCAGCCTACATGGTTACCCAGCATTAGTGCTACCCCAATTACTGCTGTCACTTACTGGTGGGCAGTAAAGATGTCACAACAGATCATCTCTCAAGATTTAGTGCTGCACAACCTTCATTTTCTATCAAAAGAGACTATGCCTGAGCCTGATTAAATTATTCTTACACAAAGTCCATCTGAGGCTGCTTGCCTGGAACACAAAATTGATAACATACATTGAGAAACTGCTTTCCTTACAAACTTAACCTGCATTGCACTTATTGCAAAGCTAGCAAAATAATTCTACTGATCAGATTAACCAGATATTATTGAGAAAAAAAAAGCCAACAGTGCTTTCCTAAATTAATGCTTTTAACATGCCGATGCTTATCTTTAGCCATTTCAATAAATTTATATTTTTGATGCCCAATTATGTTGTGAAATTATTTTTAAGACCTGTGAATTCCACTGCTTTGCATGTGAAATCACTTGCAGTTTCCCTTATTGGCATCAAGGCAATTGAGTGCTGTCCATAATAGTTTAGTTGCACTAACGGCTACATTTTCAGGACAAGCTTTTAGGCCGTTCCCTTCTTTTCCAAGCAGTACCGGCATCCAATGCAGGCAGCCAGGGAATGTATAAGGTCAACGTGTGCAGCTTCTGTGATACAGAACCACCAGCATGCCCCCCACTCACATCCATGTTCTATTTACAGACCATGTAGCGCAGGGGTGCCCAGTAGGTAGATCGTGATCTACCAGTAGCTCTCAAAGCTGATGCTGGTAGATCACGAAGGGTGTGAATGGTAGCCCCTTTATTCCATTTTTGTATATTTATTTCGCTCATGATTACCTATTAGCCTGAGTCTGCTGAGCCAAGCTCCCTGACACCTTTCTGGTGGATACTGGTGGTTGAAGTGCTATGTATTACATCAAAGAATATTAGTTTACACAGCCTGCTGCACTGCACTGTTTGCAACATACAGCAAGGTGAGCCAGGAGAGAGAGCAAGGAGAGACAGCCGGAAGAGAGAGCAAGGGAGGGTTTTTTTTCGTTGGTAGATCTTATGTAGCTCGTCATTTGAAAAGTAGATCTTAACACAAAAAATTGTGGTCACCCCTGATGTAGCGGGTGGGCAGACCATGGCCATTGCCTTTTCCCAACTCGCCTTTGTAAAAATACTTATACTGCCCCTCTACAGATTGGTAGCAGCCAATGTTTGACTAAAAACTGGTCAGCAAAAGGTAAATAATGACATTTTTAAAAGAACCACAAGTTCGGCTGCATTTAATAACATTTTCTAGATTGATGCATTTAGAACAACTGCCGTCATTAACACAAAAAAAAAAAAACTAACAGCCTTTAACCAGTTGACATCCGCGGTGTTAAACCCCCTTCCCATCCAGGCCATTTTTCAGTATTCAAAACTAACAGCCTTTAAACAAGTACACCTGTAACAGGAGAATGTAAATACTTCCCTTTCTCGCTGTCAATGCCATAAGAAAGACACTGTGAAATTCTCCCCTAAAGTCTGCTGGGAAACCAACACTTTCAGGAGAATCAATCTCCATGATCCCTTGCAGCGCTCAGTGCTTCCTCCTGCCGACCTCTCCTTCACTACTGTATCCTGTAGTGATGAAAGGATGAGGAGGAACGGATGAGCACTGCAGGGGACCAAGGAGATCAACATTTCTAAGCGTTTATTTCCTATGGGACTGTAGGGGAGGATTTCTTTTGACCGGAACAGTATACTGGCAGCAGAAGGTATTTCTTCATGTCTGCATTCCGTTTTGATATTTATTTATTTTTACTGGCAGGGCTTAAGTACTTTGTTGCAAAAAATTGAAGATCAGTTCCAGGCAACAAAAGAAGTTAGAGAGGTATAAATGCTATCCAGTAAAAATGAACTCCCATCACAGATTTACTGAGTGTACTTTCTGAAGCATGTGCTAGGAGCTTCCTTTTGTGGTGCATTCTGTATAGCCAATCACATTCAAAGCTAATCTGATTATTGGTTGCCTTGTGAAACATCGGTCCTCATCTCTTTTTCTGCAGTCTCTGTTCTAAATGAATGCAAAGTGCCGGGGGTGCTTGCATATCTAGGAATAGTACAAACAAAAAAAAAGTTTCCCAGCACGCTTACCAGCTAGCCTGCAAGACATTTTTTTTTCACTGTCTTACTATTACGGTTAAAAACAGACAAAAACAAACCGAGCATCAGAATGGGAAAGACAGGTGATTGAAGTGACTTTGAACATGGCATGGTTTTTCGTGCCAGACGAGCTGGTCTGAGTATTTCAGCAACTGCTGATCTACTGGGATTTTCATACACAACCATCTCTCGGGTTTACAGAGAATGTACTGAAAAAGAGAAAATATCCAGTGAGCGGCAGCTCTCTGGGCAAGAATACCTTGTTGATGCCAGAGGTCAGAGGAGAATGGCCAGACTGGTTCAAGCTGATAGAAAGACAACAGTAACTCACATAACCACTCGTTACATCGGAGATATGCAGAAGAGCATCTCTGAACACACAACACATTGAACCTTGAAGCAGATGGGCTACAGCCACAGAAGACCACACCGAGTGCCACTTCTGTCAGCTAAGAACAGGAAACTGAGGCTACAGTTTACAAGGGCTCACCAAAATTGTAAAATACAAGATTGGAAAAACATTGCCTGGTCGTATGCTTCTTGAAAGCCCGTACGATCTGCCCACCTTGGACGGGCAGATCGTACCTGCGATCATCAAAAGCCCGCCCCGCTGAGGGGCGGGCTTCCGATGACGGCAATGCAGAACGGGCAGTGTGCGCGTGCACACACCGGCCCGTTCCGCAGCTATCGGGCGAGCAGGCTAGAAACCCGCCGAGAATCGTACGATTCTAGGCGGGTTTTCGAACATGTTGGCTCGACAAAAGACGTGCGACCGTACGTCTTAGTCGCACGTCTTAGTTCACACTGCTCGATTCTCGTACGATCGCGGGATTTCGCCCGATTCTCGTACGAGAATCGAGCAGTGTATGGGCACCTTAAGGCTCCATTCACATGGGCCTTTAGGCTGCAGCTGGGGATTTCTGTGGCAAGAACCACAGGTGTGCCCATTACAGATGCAATCTCTGTGCCCGTACACGTTAGTGACAGGCTGACAGCAGCAACATCGGTCAGTGGTAGTCCACATGTAATCGTACATGGTACAATTACATGCAGTTCAAGATAGACGATTATCCCTGAATGCAAACTGTCTGCATCAAGGGACAATCATCTATCCCGAACTGCATGTAATTGTACTGTGAATGTTTACATGCGGACTGCCGCTGCCAGCTTGTCATTATCCTGAACGGGCACAGTGGCTGCATCTGTGTGGATGCACCAGGGATTCCTGTCACAAGAATCCGTAGGTTCTTGCCACAGGAATCCTCAGCCATCCAATGTGAGTATAGCCTAAGAATGCCGGGTATTTCCAGATAAGCCACACTGTACATAAAGCAGGACTCCTGGCTAACAGTCAAATTACATATACAACTCCTTATAACTCAGGCCTTCTATCCCTTTAATTTTGTAGCCCTTCTCTGAACTCTCTCCAGTTCCAGGAGGTCCCTCCTGAGAGTTGGTGACCAGAAATGTACCACATACTCAAGATGAGGCGGAACCACTGATTTATTAGGTGGAAGTATTACTCTTTGATCCGTTGCTACAATTCATTTTATAGCCGGCTCCATGCTCCCTCGTCACTTGGGGAGGGGAGAGAGAGCAAATGCACCTACCGTAAGTTAACAGTGCGGGAGGTGCATTGTGTTGCCATTCAATTGAATGGCACCCCAAATGCACCTCACGCCCACAATTCAAACAACCATGCCGCAACATGCGGTACCACAATACTGTGCATTGCAGTTGAAAAAAGTAGTGCACTTTTTTCCACTGCAACACAATGCACGACTTTGCAGTACCACGCGGCATGATGCGATCAAATGAATGGCGACGCAACTGTCACACTAATGCACAGTAGGTGTGTTGCGTGGTACCTTGCATTAATCGCACAGAACAGTGCGTGAACAGGCCCTTAATGACTTCAAGAGGTGTTAGGTTGACATTGCCGACACAGCTACAGTTTTCCCATAGCAGCAAGTTACATTTGACATTTTTTAATGGGTACAATAATGTTTTAATACTCTGCTGTCCAATGCGATATCTTCCAGAAGTCTATACTTCCATCATGTAAGCTCAAAATCCATTAGCTGACAGTATGATATGTGGTATTTCTGTTCTGTTCTGGTCTGGACAGAATCGGGACATTGTGTGAACAAGCCCTCAGGAAGCACTGTTTTTCTAAGAAAAGGCCACAGACAGCATAGTGGAATTTGCATAATGGGTCAGTCCACCCAAAACTAATAATATTTCAGCTTTGGGTAGAAGGCAACTGTTTACTTTAAACCAAGCTTGTTCCAAATATATGTACAACCTTGGCTAAACCTTCCCTTTCACCTTGAGAAGAGGGGAAGAGATGTGAAACGCACGTGCCTATTTTTTGCTGGACCACACACACAAAAACAGGACCTGGAACTACAAATGACAGGCAGACGTCTGCCACACATTGTACAACAGTTAAAAATTAAACAGTTAAAAATATTAAATTAGGAATATAGGCAAAATCGAAAAAGACATGTATGATACAATCTGTCAATAGCCTCAACCCTGTAACATAGTTGTATTACCAGTTGATTCGGCCAGGCAATGTGCTATTTCTCCACACCCTTTAACAAGCCAAGCTGTCCAGCAAGGTCGGCATTGAAGTCAGGACAAGCCATTTAACACTATGAGGTGCGCTTACAATAGTCAGCCTTTACTTATATGGGTTGATCTTATTTCTTTTGTATAAAAAAAATAAAAAAAACTGCTGCAGTAATGGTTTAAAAAGCTGGAGTTGGGCTTTAATTTTGTTTTTGCCTTAGGTAAAGCAGAAGTAAACCAAGCCATATGTTTGAGCTATAACTTATTACCCAGCAATTTTTTTTAGGAAATATTACCTATAGTCATATTTACCAGTCTTAATTAACACTAAACTCTTCAGGCCATGCCAAGCCCTCTGTTCCCCAAGGTAGCCCCATCTTTCATAAGCCAAAGAAGAAAAGTGCAGGGTCTCTTCCTCAAAACAATAATATGTTGCTTTGAGGAGACATCACCAGTACTCATACTTAGTGCTAGTGACTTCTCCATTGTTCTTATGTGGATCTACACAGCGCCATCTATGGTTGTCACTACAAGCACTGGCATATTGACCTGATCATAGTACTGTATGGAGTGCAGCTGGTATCTACATTTTTCTATTTTTCATAAGCCGACTTCTTTTCCAGACAGCCTCATCTTCCCCCAGCCAAGGTAAACAAAATCTCATGCATGCACTACCCGCTGCACGGACGTCAGATTAGTCATTGACTCCTATCAACAAGAGGAAGTTTAGCTGCCAGAGGAGGAGCAGGACGTCACCCTGTCACAGTGTACTGCGCATGCGCACTTTCATCATTGGTCCCAGAAGACCGATGATGAATGTGCGCTTGCGCAGTTTAATTTTACCCTGAACATCTGCACCCCAGAGGTGGTTCTTAAACTTTTTGTGGGGGCTGCAGTGCGCAAAACATAAAGATCAAAAGGTGGGATAACATTTTATCGAAACGCATTTGGTGATTTCACTAACGCTGAAAGTCCTACTAAAACTACAAGTACATCTAAGGCCTTGTTTACACCAAATGCAGAGCAGATCTGCATGAGTTTCTGCACACGCAGTGCAGTGGGTTGTGACGCGTTTGGATGCGTTCCAGGTAAAAAAACTAAATTTTTTTTGTTTAAAATGGGCTTTCGGTGCGTTCCAGGCGTTTGCATGCGTTCCAGAGCAGGTAAAATAGGGCCTGCTGCAGTTTTTTTACCTGCTCTGGAACTGAACGCTGCGATGTGAACTGGAGCTAAAAATACCATTGGAATACATTGGACGCAGTTTTGCTCCGGTCTGTAACTGCTCTGCACCTGCTCCGCGCTTGGTGTAAACAAGACCCCTAAGACCCCATTCACACAAGATCTGTTGCCATCTGTTTTTCAACGCATGCCAACACAAGGACATCTGAAAATGAATGGGTGTGAATGGTAGTAGTTCACACCAGGGCCTTGCATTGTCCTCCGCTAAAATAAAAAATAAAAAGCAGAGAAGGCTCCAATTTTTTCAGTGAATGCAACAGATTGGTACGAACGTGTCAACACAATGCAGAAACAATACCATATATAGCTTAGTGTAAAAAAACAAAACAAACATTAAAAAATCCCCCCCCACCCAAACGCAACACCACACAACGGATTTTAATGCACTAAGCAAACTCAAGTCAACGTACCTCTGTTGACTTATGTTTTTGGCTCTGGTATGAACGCACCCCAAGAATACCCGGTTAATAGGGTGACAACACTGCTGCACAATGTTACTGCAAAATAAGTAGCGTCGCCACCCTGTTAAAAGCTGTGGAGAAATAACGGATGTACTGGCAGGATCAACAGGTAATAAACCTATGTTACAGGGAGAACTTAGAAAAACAAAGACTGATGTGTTAATGCTACTGGCAAACTGCATTATATTTGTCATTTCTTTTATTCCACTTTAAAGTCTATAAAATACCTGATCAAGAACTTGACAGAAATCTTAACACATGGAAACTCTACTTGGATTATTCAGAATTCCAGAATACTAAAGTATTTATAGCACAAGGCTTAGGATACTTTACTTTTACAATCACTCTTTCATGAGACATATTTTGCCTTTTAAAGATCACCTATCAAAAGCCTTCTAAAACAATTTATGCGGAAAACAAATTCAAAGGTTAAAAACAACCCATTTCTCAGCCTTGATATTGCTCCCCATTACTCCTCCAATAACTATTTGCATGCTATGGCATTCTTTGACTTTCAGCAGTGTAACTACTTCTCCTGGAAAAGAAAAGCTTTTATTTTGCCCTCACCGGTAACATTTCTCAGAATCTTCATCAGCCTATATGCAAGCCATACAGTGATTTTACGAAGATTAGTATTCTTCCACAAGCCCTGCAGTCAATTAGATTGTTGAATTATATACACTAATCTAGAAGTCAGTTTAGCCTAACCTCCCAATGATCTGCATCTATGTATGTATGCTCAAATGGAAATGTTAGATGGCTATTCTTTCAAAAGAAATTGGAAATGTAGAACACAAAGAAATGGAAAATAAAAATGAACCTAATAAAGCAGTCATAATTATCCAGCCTGCCTAATGCATCTAACAACTCAATCTGGTACATTAGGCAGGTTGGAGGTGCAGCTGTTTTTAATTGTGTTTGTTAAAGGGCATCTCTCCCTCATGTACACATAGAACCCACAAGCTGATGACATGTACTGTAGAGAAACAGCCAAACTATTTGGACAGCAGTAAAGATCCTGCAGGAGAACGAACCTTGACACATTTCACCTAATATTAATCTTTTTTTTTCTTCTTTTGGATGGAGCCATTTTTTAAAGGAAACCTGTACTCAGGAAATATGGAGACTGCCATTGCTGACCTCTCCTGGCATCATTCTGACGTAAAGTGTATCTAAACCCAAAAGTATACAATTTTACAGCTTACCAGTTCTTAGGTGTGGTAGCTGGATTTTTTGTTCAGGTTTTATTTACCTTGTGATCCTGCCAGGAACTCATTTGCCTAGGGTGACAACACACACTCATACTGTATCTATGGAGCAGTATTGTCGCGGGTATTCGGACCACAGACCCCCCCTTATCTCCATAACAAAGGGGAGTATGTTCTGTAGTTCACAGAGAAGAATTGGGCAAGAATGATAAATGATATTACTGCCACTAGATTTTCCTGGCCATCATCAATCAACCCACTTCCTCCAAGCCCTGGTCCACCTCTAGCCAGTTACTGGACAGTAAAAGGAGAAGCAGCCCAGTGATGAGCTCATCATCATTCTGCTCTCTCCTCCCATAAGCATGCTTCTCGTTAGCACAGTTCCTTGTGCTGTCTCTTCCTCGAACATTCTGAGTCCTGCTATACAGGAACTGCACAATGTTGACACCAGATCCACATCAGGTACTTACACTGCTTGCATTTAAAAAACAAAAACCCCCAAAACACCTAATGATGTATTAATGATTACAGAGTGCACTCATTTATGTATTTTAAATCTGCATGAAGTTCAGTATCAAGCTTAAGAATACTTGCTCCTGTACAATACTTTACAAAGAACTGAAGCCAGGGATGATCAGGCAACTAGCATTTTCAGAAAGAGGCCCCTAATGTTATGGCAGTCCCTATTCTTCTGTTAGTGCAGGTTTCCTTTAATATAATTAGAGATTCTGTCCCGCATCTATTTACTGTACTGTAGATTAGATCAGTAATAAAGACATAAAACACAGAGACAAAAATGTAAAAAGTTAACATACCTGTCAAAAGAGTCTGTGACTACTTTATAGAGATATACAAAGAGTTTGCTGCAGTGCCTAAGAACAGGACACACGGAGTCCAAGTGCACCAGGTCCTCCTCTAGCAGTCTCTGAAATGGCTGATTGTTGGAAGGGAAGACGTTTGACGGTTTGATTTTCCGGGATTCTGCAAAGCAGCCAAGCAGCCGAATGGCATCGGCCAGTTTTTCATACTGGATCTCAGTTTTAAAGAAATGAGAGTTTGCAGGCTCATAACGCATGGCTGCTGTCAGTGTGCAGAAAACGGTGTGTAAAAGTTCAAAGACCTGGTTCTGGTTCACTTTTTCCCATCCGTTCCTTGGTGGACAGCTCAGAGATTTCTCCATCGCGACCAACAGGGAAGTGACATATACAAATCCTCCAACTTTCCTGAAAACGGTCCTTGTTCGGTGACTCTCTCTCAGAACTATTAAAAGGGCCTGCAAACCATAAAAGACGTAACATAATTCAGTAAACCTGTCAAGGCCTAGGTATGTAAATGTTCAATGGCATCAGTATAGTAAATAAATAAAAAATTATAAAAAACTTGTTTTGTTTCTGATGTTAAATCTGCTGTTCCTGAGTCCGATCTCCTGAGACGGGAGCACTAATCAGGTGACTCCGTAAGCTAAACTGCCTCAGCATCAAAGGCTATAGCTAATTATTCAGGCATGAGGAAGCAATTGGTGGTCATTAAAATTGTATGCCATAAGTTTTGCATCAGATATACACATAATATTGATTAATACTTCCAACATGGAGTAGCTCGCATCCTGATCTGCTCAAGGTACATCACTCAAATGCTTGGGTCACTTGTAAATGGCTGGATCTTGAGAGACTGCCACCTATAATAAGATTTGGTTGAAACGTTTGCAGAGTATAAAATGGGCCTGAAGCAAAAAAAGAAGCAGGGGGGCAAAGGACTAGCCACCAGTATCACCTATAGGCTACCTGCAGCTGATATTTTCACTCATTATTGACTTACCATGTGAAGGACCCCATCTTAATAGAGGCAGGGCTTTGCTTCCTCATCTCAGAGCTGATCATCCCAGCCACCCCCCTCCCTTTCCCCAGTGATCTATTGTTTTCACGACTGGAGGGGTTGTATTTAAGCAACATGAGATGTGCAGGGAGCACAGATCCACAGAAATAATGAAGAGGAGCAGGGAGATCTTTGCACTGCAGGTGATCAAGTTACAGCTTTTTCTCCAGCAAGGAAAACAGCAAACAAGACAGTGGTCATATTACCAAATCATGTGAGACTGGCAGCCAAAAGCAGAAGTGCCTTTGACCCAACGCTGTAGATATATACAGTGAGTAAAATAATTATTTGATCCCCTGCAGATGTTGTAGGTTTGCCCACTTACAAAGAGCTGAAATGTCTATAATTTTTATCATAGCGGTATTTTAACCCTTTCGCTGCCACCACCGTAAGGCATACGGCGGAACAAAACTGTTCCCCAGCTGGCCAGGCCAGTATGCCTTACGGCGCTGGCATTTACAGTTCTGCTATAAGCTCATTAACTTATACCAGAACTGTTCCCCAGACAGTCCTCTTTAAATTAATAGCGGTCATCAGTGGCTGACAAGCCGCTGATGACAGCTATTAACAGAAATTCAGGGCGCTGCCAAAACACCACTGGCATGTGGACGCCGGCATGTTCAGCCTCTCATCCAGGCAGGGATCTGCGACTCCATGGATCCGCGCTGCTCTCCCCCGCTTGTAGGGGCTCTGGCAGCGGGGATCCGAATCAAAATGTCCGGCAGGCGGGGAGGGTGAACGAGTGGCAGCTGGCGGGGAGGAGGAGAGAAGCCGCAGCTTTCAGGATGGCCGAGCAGTGGGGAGATCAGAGCCGCTGTCATCCTGTCAGTTTCAGGATATCGGCTCTGTGCGTGGCCGAACGGAGGATCGGTAAATATCATTGATATTTACCAGTCCTCTGTGTGCAGAGCAAACACCGGATTAATCTGATCACTCCAGTGTTTGTAAATAACTGGGGACACATAGTATTGTGTCCCCAGTTGTGAATGTCTCCAGTAGTGATTTACATCACTTCCTGTTCATTGATTAATTTATGAATGGGGAGTAGCACTCACTACAGAGGCTTCTCTGCCATTCGGAAACTGCTTGATAGTAAAATATACTTGATAGCAAAATACTTTTCATTCAGTTTCTGAATGAACGGGAAGCCTCTGTACTGAGTGCTTTGCATTCATCGAGTGCTGAGGCTGCAGAAAAATAAATTGAGGACTCTGTGTCCTCAATTTATTTTTCTATTTCAAAAGGGAAATGTCAGGGGACTGTTTAGACCCCTAATATTTTCCCGAAGCGCCCCCCACCCCCCCCCAACGTCCTTTGACAGCTCTTTGGACTTGCCCATGGTGGTGAGGTTTGAATGGAAGAAAGAGATTCTGTAGGCAGGAGTCTTTTATATCCATAATGAGTTGTCATTAGGAGAATCTTCTTAAAATGACAGGACTAATCTGTGTACCACATAGCCAGTCTGTGGGAGCCAGAATTATTGTTGGTTGGCAGGGGGTCAAATACTTATTTTACTCACTGAACTGGAACTCAATTTATAACATTTGTATCATGTGTTTTTTCAGAATGTTTGGTTGATATTCTGTCTCTACCATTTAAAATACACCTCTGATACAAATTATACACCTTTCATTTGTTTGTAAGTGGGCAAACTTACAAAATCTGCAGGGGATCAAATCATTATTTTCCTTCCTGTAGCTATGAGGCTCAAGGCACTGAAGTGTCTAGGCAAAGGAATGACACCGTTACTTTTTTAAGAGCCGTTTAAAACAACGTAAATCTCATTTAGGGAAAATTTTAGATGTCCCTCTAAGATATGAAGACTACACTTTTTCTGTTCAGGGCCACATTAATATTCCACAAATATACACTGCCAGTAGGTCAATTTAAAATTACAGAAGTTATATTAACAAAAATGCTTTGTCAGTTTAACAAATTTATAACCAATTAAAAAAATGTATGCACAAATCATAAAAAATACCAAAATATATTTATAGACCGTTACTTATAAACAATGTAACAAAAATGATCAGAGGGAACCAGTTTAGCTCATTTATTGAAATGTGAAATAAAGCGTGATTGCAAGTTATCATACAACCTAGCAAGATGGGACCGAAGTGAGAGAACTAGTCATACTTTCTGTGAATATCACCATCTGTTATCTGTTAAATGGAAAATTGTTTTTTATTCTGCTCAAAAAAAGAAAATGCTAAGAATTCCATTTACAGCCGGTAAATAACTCACCCGAAGAATGTCTGTCTTGAGCTGCAGCTCCGTTGGTGGAGCAGAGTGCATCAGTCCTAAAAGGGTCCCCATGTCATCATCTCCACTTGGGGATAACATTAATTGCTGGATCACCATGAGGGCATGCTCTCTGCATTGGGGGTACTTGACTATGTTGTGGACACATCTTGCGCCTCCAAATTCTCTGAAGACACCTATGTATAGCAAACACAAATCATTCTAAAAAATATATTGGGGTTTTCCATTTCAAATTGCAAAAAAAGGGGCCACAAATTTGTCACATGTTTTGTTGAGGTCCTCAATGCTCTGAAAGTGGACCTATCAATGAAATTGAATACGACACGTCAGCATTAAAAAAATCACATTAGTCTGAGTGAAAGTCAGTATGACACAGACAGAGCCAGCTGTGCCCGCCCCCTCCCCGTTCTTTCCTCCACTAAGCGCTGGAGGATGAGAGTGGAGGGGGGAATCCCTGTGGGGAGCGGTGACTGACAGTCGCCGCTCACTGCAGGGAGGCGATCGGGAAGTGAGCAGGTTGGTGCATGTTTCTGCTCACTTCCCGATCAATAGAGCCGACCTGCCACAGCTTCTTTGTCACACGTCGGCTCTAATTATGAGGATGAGTGGAAATCACTCACCTAATAGATCTCCTTTAACCGAGTCTTAAATGTCATACAAAAGATAATAGAAATATTATAAATCTTTACTTTTAAGGGGGATTTGGACACTCAACTTCTCCTTTATGTTACAATATATAGTGATACAGTAAAAGTTGACTTATGTTGGGAAATAAGGGAATGTAGACATGACGAATAGCGCTGTTCTTGTTCATCATCTTTGGATTTGTATTGATAAGTCTGTAGTAGTCACACAGAAGTTATGCTATGTGAATGAGAACATAGAGCAAATATAAAGTAGGTGTTATCCCCAATTTGTCTGCAAAAGTGAAACTACACTTTAAAATGTGGCTCCACTTTTGTAGCCAACTTGAGATTACACTTTATATGTGTTACATTGCTGCTTACTTTCCAACTGCTCTTTTTGGAAAACTCCAAAAACAGATGTTTTGGCCTGATGTGTAATGTTAAGGGGTCTGGGGTGCTAAAGTTTTCCTTAATTAACCCTCTCTGTGCTGTGCTGGTAGATTTCATCATCAGTTGTAGACTAGATTTGAACTCAGTCTATCCTTACAAAGCACTGAAGATCTCAGGGCTTGTGTCCTGCATTGTATGTCAATGAGAGGAAACTGAAGCTGTCCTAGTTTGTCCCCCTCGACCTTCACTTTTAAATTGTTCACAATAGCTTGCAGTCTGCCCAAAGGCCTGCTCCAAAGAAACAACTAGAAAAGGTAATATACAGTGTCTGTATGTATGTATGTATGTATGTATGTATGTATGTATTGGCTGCCAACTGGTGGTGCGCGAGAAAATTTTGGTGGTCCCCGGGCCCCTCTGATGCCGTGCAGGCTGGGCCATCATTGAAACAGCATGGAGGCTCCAGGGCTGCCTCTCACTGACTCAGGCAGCGGCTTTCCGTACAGTGGGCGCTCTGCAAGAGGCGGTGCATCTCGTCAGTACCCGGACTGAGCAGGCTGCAGGACATAGAAAAAGTGGGGAGAAGCCAGGTAATAGTGGCTCAGTGTGGGGGAAGGGAAGGTACAGGGGTGGTTGGTGGCAGTGCTGAAGCTAAGGGGGGCATTCGATAGGGGACAAAAAATATTATTACTGGGCTGGGGCAGGTGGCACCGCTCCCTGCCTCCACCAGCACTGCATTTAAAAAAAAAAATTTGATTCATATAAGTGGTCCGGAGGATTCAAAATGATGAATTTAGTGGTCCATGAGGTCCCAAAGGTTAGCGACCGCTGATAGAGGAATTTGCTTAAATTGGACTCCAAAAAGGGTTAATAGAGCTAGGGCAACTGTTTGGGAGGGGCTAGACACAAAAAACATAAGCAAACATTCGCTAAATCTCATTCGCTGTGGTGTGCTCTTGCTATTCATAGTGATTGATTCCCCAAGGCCTGACAACATGCTTTAATTAAAAGGAAGCTGTTACATAGTGGCATGATTAACTGCAGTATAACTAGTATCGAGTTGCTGTGAAGCCTTTTACTCCTGAGACATTCTTATCAACCAAAGCTCAAATGAATCCACTGCTGTTGGCTACTTCTCGTCAATACTTCTGTTTGGACAAGAATACTGACAGTCAAGATAAGTTCTCACTTAAATTCCACTTCTGTGTCTAAAAGCATGCAGTAAAACATACAAGCAATGCCCAAGTATATGAATCAAATGTCTAGGAATACAAATACTGGAAAAAAAAATCATAATTTAAAGAGATCCAATCAATTTGATATCTGAAGATATATATTTATTTTTAAAAAGACCTCCTATTTAGAATTCTGGTGACAGCAATGCAAAAGTACTGACCATAATATACAAATATAAACAGTAATATAATGACTTTTTGACATATTTAAAGGGCAACATCACTTTCATTAAAAATATAACAAATAATTACTACAACAGCTATTTTAGGGTCAATTCGCTAAAACTGGAAATGAGCCCAACAGCTGATGCCAATTACAACCATTGAGACTTAACCTTTCACCTTATAGAAACATTCAGGGCAGGTTCACACCATTTTCCGGACCAGATCTGGACCTGCCCGCAGCTCCAGTGCATTCCAGCATTGCCTGCAGTATTTTTCTGGTCTTGTCTGGAACGGACTGTGCTGGTGTAAACAGAGGCCAGAAATTGCATAGGGATACATTAGGATGCATTTTGGGTCCAGAAACAATCTGGTATGGTCTGGAGATGATCTGGATGTGGTGTGAATGAGCACTAAACTATTCTCATTGGTCACTATTGGCAACAACTTATACGTAGGGAAAATTTTCTTTCCTTTCATTTTGATTAATCATTTCCTATTCTTCTGTTTACTAATCATAAAATGTACTATTACTTTTCTTTATTTCAATCTACAGCCAGGTATGAATTTCTAAAACCCTAGTGAATGGAAAACAAATATGGGTCATAAAAATCCTCCCAGCTTCCTGATTGCTCGGGAAGCCGGCTCCATTCTAGCGGAAGTACTGGTATTGGTACTCTGTATTGGCAAGAACCGAAAGATAAATATCGGTACTCGTACTCTATAACGCAAAAAACGCTATTAGGTGCATCCCTAGTGAATATAATCTAGAAATTTAAAATCTCCAACATCTCAAAAAACATTGATACCACCAAAGATCTGTTAAAAGACTGGCTACTTACCAGCATTGGTATTTGATCCTTGCAGCAAAACTGTTAAAGTTTCCATCACCACGAGTGCCAATTGCCTTTGTTCCTCTGATGACTGTATTACAGTTGTACACCCCCCTTAGGAAAACAGGTAAACTTTAGATTAACCAAACAAAACAAAAAAAAGAGTAAAATATGTAGAACAAGTATACTATCCTGACAATAGTCAGTACATTATGTTAAATATGTTTAATTAATGAAAAGGTAGACCCCGGTCTAAACCACAAATGCAGGCAGCACAGTGGCGTAGTCTGGCAGCACAGTAGCGTAGTGGTTAGCCCTTCTGCCTTGCAGCACTGGGGGTCTCTGGTTGGAATCCTGGCCAGGTCACCATCTGCAAAAGGAGTTTGCATGTTCTCCCTGTGGTTGCGTGGGTTTGCTCTGGGTAATCCGGTTTCCTCACACACACCAAAGACATGCTGGTAGGTTAATTGGCTCCTGTCTAAACTTGCCCTCATATATATATATATGCATGTGAGATAGGGACCTTAGATTGTAAGCTCCTTGAGGGCAGGGACTGATGTGAATGTGCACTGTGAATGATAATGTAAAGCTCTGTGTAAATTGTCTGCGCTATATAAATACCTGTTGTAAATAAATAAATGAAGCCTAAAACAACTCCAGCCAAAAGGCAACAAGATAAACATTCATAGCCCATTAAACGATAAAATAAAAAAGCAGGTTTGATACAAAATGTTCTTTTACAATCTGGAGGTCTATCCCTTAGTACTTTTTTGCACCAGAAGATGTCCCTAGTCTGATGGCCAGCATCCTAGGACCTTCTTTCGATGAGGCAGTCTTGGCTGGGGCCTGCCCAGAACATTCTCAATAAGCATCCCAGGTTTAAGTCCAAAATTCTGAACGATGTTATGAAATCTGAAATATTGTTTATATATTTCAATCCCCCCCTTTCCCCGGTCGGGGAGAAAACATGTTAGGGTTGGTGGATTATAGGGACTATGTAGCATGGCTAGTGCTAATAAAGTTGGTTTTATTCACTGAACTCAACAGTGTGCGGCTGCTTTGGCATTTTTTAACCATGGTGCCCTACTTCTGAATACCCTCAGGAACCATGAGAAGAAACTATATGCCTACAGGGCAAGGCTGGCCAATCTCAAGAATGATTAGAGGAGGAGCAACCCGAGGCTTCCCTGAACATACACATGGCTCCAAAATAATGGGAGTTATTTCTGGAATCCTTTACTAAATTCACCCTCTGACCTGGAAGCTTCCCCCCTACTTTCATCTAGAGGGCACATCAGGCTCCACCTAAACCCCCAATCCCTGGGAAAAACCCTAGAATGGTGATTGCAAAACTTCTAAATTAGAGACAAGGTTGCTATTAGGGTTGCACAGATACCAAGTACAGTACCGATACTTTTGAGCTCCAAGACTAGACTAGAGAAAAATTCAAAAATTAGGAGGCAGCTGTCATTTGTAAGGAGCACACGGAGCTCCTGCGATTTGTACATCTCTGTTTAAATACCGAGTATTTGGGCGAGTACTCGTACTTGCCCAAATGCTCCAATACCTTTCCCGATACTAGAACTTCCGGTCAGAGGAAGATTTCCTCTGACTGGCAGTGCCGCGAGGAAAGATGGAGCCGGAAAGCTCCATCTGGCTGGCTTGATGCTGATTGGCCGGGAAGCCGGCTTCCCAGCCAGTGTCGAGCCGGGCAAACAAATCTGTTAATATAGCGACACGACCCCCACCCTGCAGGTACCCAATTCCCCTCACATAGATCCTTAGCATTCAGTTCCTCGGCCAGATCTGCCGTCTCCTGTGTGCACACTGCACAATGCTCACGTGATCAGCGTTCAGCCTGCTACTGTGCAGGATTTCTGAATGAAAGCACTGGGCAGTCTGCGCATGCGCAGTAGCAGGCTGAGCGCCAATCACGTGGGCGCTGTACACAGGAGACGTGGGGAGATCTTGGAGAGCGGTGTCTGCCCACTTGGAGCGCGCTGGCCGAGGGACTGGTACGTTAATGAATGCGATACGGATCTATGTGAGGGGAATTAGGTGTCGGGTCGTGTCACCATATTGTCAGATCTGTTTGGCCGGCCTCAATGCTGATTGGCTGGGAAGCCGGCTTCCCGGCCAATCAGCATCCAGCCGGCTAAACAGAATGGAGTCGGCTTCCCGGGCAATCAAGAAGCCTTACTGGCTTCCTAATTGCCCGGGAAGACGGCTCTATGCTACCGGAAGTGCCGGTATCGGTACTCGGTATCGACAAGTACCGAAATCTATGATTTTGTTTTTATAAATATAAAAACAAAATATAAATATAAAGGGATGCACAAATGCCAGTTATGTAAATAGTACAATGTCCTTATCTGAGCACAAGTGCAGTTTAAAAGGTATAACAACGTATTACAAACAAAAAAGCCTTATTGCATTTTTAAATAATAAAACAAAGTGTTTAGGGTCCTACCTTGATCGATATAGGCTTGGGCTGGGTCTTTCAGCACAGCAGCATATTTGTGCAAAAGATTGACCATGACCTCCAGAAGTCCCACCTCTTTAAAGACATCTTTAAAGATGTGATGGTGTCGTATAAACTTGAGAAGTGTCTTAGTAGCTATGATACTGCAGGAGAATGAAGTGTTGGACTTCAAAAGAATGCTGACACTTATCAATTCTTTGCAAGGAATATAGTTCAAGCTGAACACCAAAAACTCAAGCATCTCAAAGTATTTCACCTGCACATCAGGAAACTTGGTAATCTTTTCTGCAAATTGGGAAAGTGTATGCTGAGGCTCCAGGATAAAGTAATTGGCATTGTCCGACATATAAATATTTGTGATGGAATCCAGGATAATCTGTGCAAGGTAGCAGGTCTTTGCCTTAAGAAATGCATTTTGTAGAACGGAGAAGGCTTGGATGTTCCTCACACTTAAACCTGCAACCAAAACAACAAATAACCTCAAAATCCTAATAAGAAAAATTGTAGTAGAAAAACATGAAAGACTGGGCTGTTTCATACCAAGATGAACATCTGGTACACACAGGCCACAAAAATATTAGTTGAGTGCATCTTCAATTCTTGCTGCCTGAT
This sequence comes from Nanorana parkeri, assembly GCF_000935625.1. Classification (NCBI taxonomy): domain Eukaryota; kingdom Metazoa; phylum Chordata; class Amphibia; order Anura; family Dicroglossidae; genus Nanorana; species Nanorana parkeri. The sequence goes on along the minus strand of NW_017306327.1, from coordinate 2,733,629 downwards.
CCCTTATTTTTGATACTTGTCATTACTACTAAACTACATACACAATCTAACCTGCTGCTCCTCTGCTGGACTGGTAAGTCTACACCAACTATTTAGTGAATGTTGCATCTTATTTTTTTTGTTTGCAATACTGCATATGCAACTCTAGCAAACAAAGAAGTCTTGGCAATTATAAAATAAAAAAAAAGTCTAAATGCAGAAAACTGGATGACTGCCAATGCAGAGCAAAACCACCAAAGTGAGATGTAGGGGAATTTAGTATGAACATTACACTATGCGGTACAGCTTTGCCTCTTCAGAAACACATCTCTAATTGTACTTTTATGCATTATCGACTTGGCACCAGGTTTCCATGTAGCTCAAAGTTATTTCCGTAGTACAGAATTTAAGGCTGTTATCATTTGGATAAAATGTAAATGGCAAGTGACTTACCTTTTCCGGCAGGCTGTGGGACAGAAAAGCCTGGCAATAAAAAAGGTGCCCCTGTAGTTAAACCAGCTGGTTTCAGTTCATTGACACCATATGTTGTTAAAGAAGTAATTAGGTTAACCAAGTCCTTTAGCGCATCTTTGGATTCATTCTCTTTAGCTTGCTCTAGCCTACAGGAAAGACAACATAAAAAATTTTCCTCAGTGCTGTATGCATCCAATTTTAGCTAAAAATAGATCATAATATTACTTGATCAGCAATGAAAGACATATGGCGCCTGGGGGAAAGTATACATACACATTTATAGTCGTACTTTTTCAGGTCTACACAAACATGTCGAAATGTCTATGCTAAATGACATTTAAAATGTTAACTTTGTGAAACATTTGGTTTAAACAATTAGTATGCAACTTTAACCAACTCTGAAAATCACATGATAAAGAGATTAGTTTTAAAAACAGCGTTTTATTTTCTTAACATGTGTAGTTTAAAATAATCACAGACTGAAAGGTATAGGTGTTGCTTTTAAAAGCCAAGTCATTGGCTCCCACCATTACGAGCTCTGTAAATGCGCAATGCCCCAGTACAAAAAAAGCTCATGGGTAAAAGGACCTACGGCTAGGTTAACACCACATTATACACGGCAATTCATGTTTTTGTTTCGGATGCTTTTTAGACACACTATAGACACCGTTTAGCAGGACAGAAGCCCAATTAGTAGCTAAATTCCGGTCAGATCTATAAAACTCAAAGAGCTGGAAAAGCACCCCAATCTTCACTGTTAGCAAACTTCTGTAAACCCTGTACAATAGGACTCGCTCACAAAAGGTTGGTCAGCACTAGCAAACCAATCGGCATCTACATTAGTGCACACATGATCACAGAAAGAATGGCTGACAGAATGAGTTGATCTTCAACCCCTTTACAGCTGGAGTAGTGCCTAGACTAGTCTCTTTATTGCGTAACCGCAGTGTAGTCTGTAGAGAAATCTTGGGAGTACATAAGGACCGGTGTCTCTGGGATTTTAGGCTTGTATCGACTGCAATAGGTCATTCAGAATTCAATGACAGGTCATTTTGGCATTTAGCTAACCTTCTCCTGACCTGCTTCATGTGGGCTTTGCATTCTCATAGACTTGTAAGGGGATGCAAAACCTGTTTGAAATGAAGAAAAGCCTGTTGACACCCTAACCTGGCTGTGTGGTCTGGCAAAGGTGTCAGACTGCATCGATTTACTGATTAAACAGTTCAGAAATATGGATTTCAGCCTTGTATTTAGATGTCTGCCTTGAGTTCAGCTTTAAGAAGTGTATTTTCTCATATGATCACAGAAGACTATCTGGAGCAGATCTGCAGACGCGGTACTATGCCTTTGCCGCGATTTGTTTGGAATGGGGCTGTCAATATGTTAGCTGCGTTCGTGCGTTTCCTGACCATATCCAGACCGGACAAAATGTGACATGCAGTATTTTTTCTGTCGTGACCTGAACGGACTGCGCACGTGAGAACTGTAGCCCATAAAACACATAGGGATACATTGGTATGCATTTTTAGTGCAGGAGCGCACGGATCTAGTCAGGACAGAATCTGGACGTCGTGTGAACAAGCCCTAACTGAGATCAATGCTTACAACTTGACACCATATTTCTATTTTAAATGTTTCTGATATACGGTTAGAACAATGTATAAATACTCAATACATGTGTCATTTACATCTCTGTAGGCACTTCTTCAGTTTAATTATATATTTTATCATATTTAACAGACACCAATTATACAATTCCTTCTACTTGATAATTCAGTGTTATGAAAGGACTTTTCTTTTTTCTTTTTTTACTTTACCGCCATAGTGCAGAACACTTTGCATGTTAATTTAGTAGTTCAGATAACAAGTACCGAACTTTTCCAGCTCCAAGACTAGACTAAAGAAAAAAATTCAAAAGTTAGGAGGCAGCTGTCATATTTAAAGGAACATACGAAGCTCCTCGGATTTGTGCATCCCTGTTTTAATATAGGATTACATTACATTATATATATATATATATATATATATATATTTTATATTTAACTGGGATCATCAATAATACTATACTGAACCATCAGTTACAGACAAAACAGGATCTGCATAGTGCTGGACTGAGAAAAATTAGTCTGGCTTATAAAGAACTGTAGCTCACACTAAGGGGTCTATTTATAAACAATATGACGAGCCATTCGCCCTACAAATCTCTGTAAACTTTTGCTCGAATGGAGGCAAAAGTGAAAATTATTAGTATATTTTCTTTTCTGGTGCAATGTAATATTCAGAAAATACAGCATTATGACTGCTAGATGGCATTGAGGAGCATAGAAAAGAAGAAGTATTTATTCTCCACCATCTAGTTACCAACGACCTGACAAAAACTGAGGGAATCTTCCCAATAGATAAACACATGGCAATAATAAACACGACTCTAACTCTTCCATGCTCTATCAAAGACTAAATGAAGAGCTTTTGTTGGAGCTGGGCTGAAGGTTGGCCACTGATGAGATATCTGGCCATCTTTATACAACTCAAATGAGCACTGGAGACCTGTTGCAACACTCACCCATGATGACAGGGGTACATGGATAGTATTTGGATTCTTTACAAATTAGATATACACCAATCAGCCATAACATCGTGACCACAGACAGATGAAGTGAACAACATTGATTATCTTGTTATATTGGCACCTGGAAGCGGGTAGGATGCAATAGACAGCAAGTGAACATTTTGTTTCTGAAGTTGATATGTTGGATCAGAAACATTGGGCAAGCGTAAGGATTTGAGTGACTTTGGCAAGGACTGGTTAGAAGACTGGGTCAGAACTCCAAAGCTGCAGCTCTTGTGAGATGTTCCTGGTCTACAATGTTTAGGACCTACCAAAAAGTGGTCCAAGGAAGGAAAACTGGTGAACCAACGACAGGGTTCTGAGCCGCCAAGGCTCATTGATACACATGGACAGCGAAGGCTGACCTGTGTAATCCGATCCAATAGAGGAGCCCAGCGGCAGCAGCCCAATAAACCACGGTCACAAAATGGGAGAAACTCTTACTTTTATCAAGCCATCCATGATAGGCTTAAAGTGTATTTCCACTTTTGCAGCCAAATTGGGGGAACACCAATTTTATATTTGTTTGTTAAATGTTTCTCATTCACATAGCATAATTTAAACAAAAATCAACTGCTGCTTGCATAAGGGCCGATGCAGACCTGAGCGATCCGGGATCGCGCGGTCATGCACAACTGCAGACAGCGATTGCTGTGCGGCCCTATTGATTGCAATGGGGTACATCTGCACAGCAATCCCAGAAAAAAAAGGTACATGTACCTTTTGTTTGCGATACACGTCGCACGGCTGTTTTAGCCACGATTCTGTTCGGTTGCATGGGTGGAATCATGGCAGGAAACCTTGTGATCCGCCCGGTGCGACAGTTGTTAACTAGATTTGATGTTAATGAGGGGGAGCTCAATCTGTCCTTAGTCTGTTGGGACAGTCAGAGTTTCTGGTTAGTGAAATTGAGAGAGAAGTTTGCAAAGCCTTGCAAAATAGAGATATCCAATAGGTAAAAAATATTTGTTTTATTAAAATTTTTAGATATGGTGTGTGAATAGGAACACTTAGCAAACATATAGAGGCATGTTCTCAATTTTGACTGCAACAGTGGAAATACACTTGAAGTGCAATTCCAGCCAATAAAGTTTTTGTTCTTTTGAACAAAAAATGGGAAAGCGATAGAACCTCTGTTGATTTTGTTTTTTTTTGCTGTCTTTGTCACTTTTTGGGAGATTTCCTCTCACTTCTTGTTAGGACAAAAGTTAAAAGAAAGCTGTCCAACAGGGACACCAACAAGAACACATTCTTAGTAGAGTAAGAAAGCTTTAGACCTTCTGACAATGTGTTTTTTCCTTTGCCTTCCTGCCTTAATGACAACTTCATCCCCCCATTTCCCTAAAAAAAGCCTGACATTTTAACTCTTCTCCACTCTATCACATCTTTTTTTTAATGCCTTTCTGGCTTAAAGAGACTTTGTCTATAACAGAAGCACACAGTAGTGGCACAGGGGTGGGTACAGCGAATTAATGCGGTCGGAAAACCAAGAGATCAACATTCCTTGAAGTGACAGTTTCTGAAGATACGTCAGTCAACAATTTCTCTTCATCAGAGCGGCATTTGGTGGCATAGGCAGGGGAAGAGGTAAATATTCACTTGCTTCTTTCTACTGGCAGTTCTACTTTAGCAAGGGAGTTGCTTTAATTTGCTACAGATTGGATTTGATGCACGTTAAACTGATAAAATGTCTATCCACAGCTAGGTATTCACACTGGTAAAAAAGCTGTCACAACTCAGCTAGGGCTTTTCATTGTCCAGACTACATACATAGCTGTCCACCATTTCCCTTGTCTTGTTTGCTTTAGTGTCTGAGGCATCAGGCACCTGTGCGATAAGCACCTTTTGTCAAAACATAATTGCTGTTGCAGTCTGGTTACCGCAATGTTCTGATAAACACAACATTGGGTACAACTGAAAGCATCCATTTTCCCATCCGTACTGACATGAATCAGTGCTATAAAACCAGTGGATGTCTGGATCTATAAACTGAGGGATTACACAGAACAAACATCTGCACTCAGTAGCTGCTTACCATTTATAAAATATTAGCGGCTATGCAGTTTGCATTGTCCAGTCACTTAAAAGGAGTAAACAGGTATTATAAATTGTCTTTTTTTTTTTTGTTAACAGAAGGTGGTGCAATGCACGCAATAAAACATAAAATAGTTTCTAAATTGGCAAAGTGAAAGGGCATCTTTAAGATATGCAATTTTTTTCTGTTTTTAACTGTCTGTTACAGATTTTAAAGAGGAACTCCAGGTATGCAAAAGGTATTCCTTGCAGTTGGGCTACCCTGCACTGCAAGGGTTAACAGTTTTTCTCTACGGGCCGGGAAAAAAAGGAGAGCTTACCGCTCTCCCCTCTACTTCTTCTCCTTCAATCCAGTAGAATGGACTGTATTAGAGGTGGTATTATTGTCACCGCTTCGACTGCCAGAGCCTGGGGGAGATTGACTGGAGGGACCAGTCTAACAGTCGAGGATTGGGTTTTATTTGAGCCTCTAGAGGAAAAGCAAGCAGTTAACCATTGCAGTGCCTAAATTATATATATACAAACCAGGAATGGTGGGCTGCACATATCCACTCTATTGCTTTATATTGGGTGCGTGCCACTAGTGCATTCCAGTGCACCAATTCCGTTTTTTCGGTATCGAGTACTGATATTTTTTTACCGCATACCGGAAGCCCCATTAAGGAAGCCGAGCGGCGTGTAATGACTTGCTGCTCGGCGTTCTGATTAGCCGCCTCCATGCTCCCTCATCACCAGGTGACGAGGAAGCATGGAGGCGGCTTTCTGGCCAATCAGGAAGCCAGGCAGTGTAAAATGACTCGCTCAGCTCAGAGGAAGTGAAAAGGACACTGCATGTCTGGCAAGATCTACAGGTATCTTTTGTATGGTTTGAAAATTTAGAAATGAATGCAGCCACCACATCTAAGGACGGGAAAGCTTCAATATATTACATTTTTTTGGGGTTCACATTATTTATTAGACATGTGCACCAGCAAAAAATTTGTTTCGATTCGGATTTTGCTTTAATTAGTTTTTTGGAATTCAGGTCCAAAAATCAATTTCTTTCGGAATTCGGATTAGTTAGCGGAAATCCGTGCGAAATTTTGTTTCCAATTCGTTTCGTTTTCGTTTGTTGTAGCACAGTGACAACGAAATATCATCCAAAAAAAACAAAGTTCGTCCAAAAAAAACGAATCGGAAATTCGGAATCGTTTGAATTCGTTATACCTTTAATTCGGAATTCAGATATATCCGAATTTACGAAATTTTGTCTGAATTTCGATTCGGAACGAAACGAATCGCACATGTCTATTATTTATCCATTACCCTTCTGAAACATTAACATATACATCTGCAAACACAACTAGTAGCTTTTCATACATAAACCAATTTGTAATCTTGGTTTACTGGCCATTTGACATGCTGTATAACCTATTAAAGTGTAAGGTTAATAGAAGATCAATCTGTTAATAAGCATTCACCTCAGCAGGAGGTCGGAGAGGAAGACATATCCTTGGCACGTCCTGAAGTCATCCAGCAGTGTCTGAGACACATCACTGGAGTCTTTGAGAAAGCAGGAAAGACCAGCAAACATCTCCACAATTTCAAGGGGGGACAGGTCATTTGACTGCTGCATATTCTGCACACATGTGGCCAGGCATTCTTTCTCTGAAAAGACAAAAAGAAACAAGAAACATGGGAAAAGCACATGACACAATATTGTCACACAGTACAAAGTCACAAAATACATGTAACTTTTTATTTAATGCAACTCCATGTACTAAGTAGGCAGCATGTGTTTTCTTTTGAGGAATGACTCAGTCACTCCAGTATGGAAAAACCAGTGTCAAGGCAAAGGAATTGATGAGGCTGGTTATTTCTCAAGCGAACAGCAAAACCTTAGCGAGGCTCATTTTTTATTTTCCAGCACACAAAGCAGCACAGGCTTATGAAATGTCATATGATTTTTGTGTGTGTGTGTGTGTTTAGATGGAGGACTGCATTAGATATAGAACATGCAGTTTGAAGGGAATAAAAACTTGAACATAAGGTCTGCCTCTAATTCTTCATATCTGACCTTTAATATATCCCTAAGATGATGAGACATAACAAGCCTTATTTCACTATTTTAGGTTTAAATTCTTGTTTCCTAGAACAACCAAACAGAATTAAAGTTTCATTTCGACTCCAGGATGCAAAATTGACAGCCAGAAGCTTATAGGCTGCCAAAGGCTACACATTTTTTTTTTTTCCTGTAGAACACTTTTTATACACCAACCTCTTCAAGACTATAGATACTGCAATTTCTGAAAGTTGTGGGGGTTTTTCTGCGATGATCTGCATCTATTTCTTTAATAATGCCACATAAGTATACATTTTTAGTGCAGCAGCAGCGCATAAGCTCTATATAAAAAAAAAAACCTCACCCTCTCACTTAGCCTAAATGTGGTGAAATACCCTCTCACTGGGACAGGAATTGACAGGTGATCTTATGGTTAGCTCACACCATAAGCAGTGCGTTCTGGTCCGATTCTGGCCATTCACTTCAATGGCTCGCCACACCACCCCGTCCCACTAAAAACTGAGCCGGCCGCAATGAGAGGCAGTGCGTTCTCGCCAGAATTGGGCCGGAACGCACTGCAACTGGTGTGACCAGGCCCTAAGTTCAATGCTCATCAACAGACATTGTTGTGTCAATCTTCTAATGGGTTATGTAAAACTGAGAGCATTTTCCAATTCTTTGGGAGATGTCTCTTCAATTCCAGACACAACAGGAAGGGAGTCAAAATCTCTTCAAACAGGACAAAAACAGCATAAGAAAATAAAAACACCTGACAGGGGCGTCCCTACTTGAGAGCTTCCTATTGGCTAGTTCCTTCTGCTACCCTTCATCTCTACTGACCAATCACTATGATGTGCTGCCTGAATGACCAATAGGAATGTGCAGGAGGCAGGATGGGGCAAGCAAGCTTCAGCACTGTCAGAATGTGCTGAAGCTTTGCCCGTCAGAACACTGGGTTTGAGCAATTCAGGAGATACTGAAAACCGCTCCAGGTTTGTGCAGACTCTGCCTGCGCATCACACCTCTCAGCAGCTTTGTGTGTTCCTAAAGTCACAGTGTCTCTTTAAATGTAAATACTTACCATGTATGTATTTCACCACATTTAGGCTAAGCCCATGTCGTGAAATGGTCATTAAAACTTCACCAGCACTTTTTCTCCAGGGAAGGTTGTATGGAGGGCACCAGGATGTTATTGCACTAAAGAGGAGTTGAAGGTCATCTTTCTGAGCCAGCTCCTCTGCTGGAGATACATAGTTGCACAACTTCACTAAAATCTGAAATAAACAATGATAGAATTAGGAAACATACCACATGGTTCATATTAATATCCAATAAAACAAATACATTTCAAATTGTCCAAAAGAAATAAAGTAGTTAAAGCTATATGTATAAATATACACTATATTGCCAAAAGTACTGGGACGCCTCCCTTTACACGCACATCCCAGTCTTAGTCCGTAGGGTTCAATATTGAGTTGGCCCGCTCTTTGCAGCTATAACAGCTTCAACTCTTCTGGGAAGGCTGCCCACAAGGTTTAGGAGTGTGTCTATGGGAATGTTTGACCATTCTTCCAGAAGCGCATTTGTGAGGTCAGGTACTGATGGATGAGAAGGCCTGGCTCGCAGTCTCCGCTCCAATTCATCCCAAAGGTGTTCCACCGGGTTGAGGTCAGGACTCTGTGGAGGCCAGTCAAGTTCCTCCACCCAAAACTCGCTCATCCATGTCTTTATGGACCTTGCTTTGTTCAATGGTGCACAGTCATGTTGGAACAGGAAGGGGCCATTCCCAAACTGTTGCCACAAAGTTGGGAGCATGAAATTGTCCAAAATGTCTTGTTATTCTGATGCCTTAAGAGTTCCCTTCACTGGAACTAAGGGGCTAAGCCCAATCCCTGAAAAACAACCCCACACCATAATCCCCCCTCCATCAAACTTTACACTTGGCACAATGCAGTCAGGCAAGTACCGTCCTCAGACTCAGACACATCCATCGGATTGCCAGACAGAGAAGTGTGATTCGTCACTCCACGTCTCCACTTCTCTAGAGTCGAGTGGCGGCGTGCTTTACACCACTGCATCCGACGCTTTGCATTGCACTTGGTGATGTAATGTCTACGCACTGTTGTTGTGCCAATCTGAAGGCCCCACAAAGTTTGGAGGTCTGTAGCTATTGACTCAGCAGACAGTTGGCGACGACGTGACGGCGTCACGTGCTGACCCTGCTCTGTCATTTTACGTGGCGTACCACTTCATGGTTGAGTTGCTGTTGTTCCCAGTTGCGTCCATTTTTTCATAGTACCAGTAACAGTTGACTGTGGAAAATTTAGTAGCAAGGAAATTTCATGCAAAGCCTAAAACAAAAGATTTGCAGGGGTGTCCCAATACGTTTGGTAATATAGTGTATGTGTGTCAATAGAAAACTCAGGGAGTTATAATTGCACCCACAGTTGCCATTATGCAAACCAGCAATATAAAGACTCTGTATACTAGTCTGTTGCATAGTGATTGCTCTTTGCACTCAATATGCAACTATGGGGAAATCTCATCTGGAACATATGCACACACTAGCAGGCAACACAGGAAGTGAACACATGAAGATTTTTTTTTTTTTTTTAAATGAAAAGAGCAATCACCTAATAAATAATTTATCTGGCATTATGCAGTTGTCCATAAATTCAGTCTTACAGCTAGCAAAAATAAAAGGAATACGTGTGCACATTTAAAAAATAATATGCACAGATAACGTGAGTTTCCTTCATACAGTATACCTAGCATATTTTTTTTTTAACTATAGTCCAGTTGTCCTTAAAAGGATGAGAGAGTTTAAATAACGGTTTTCACTATGATCCTAAACAGCTTTCATCTCCTGCTCATCTACTGGTCCTGTGAACAATCTCTGGTCCTTCAGGTATGCAAAATCTTTTGAGTAACACAAGAAATGTTCGTAGATGTGCCAATCTTTCTTGATTTTGCTTTAAAGCGCAACTCAAGCCAAAACTTTTGTATTTAGTTTTTGATAGATGTGAGAGAGATTAGAAAACCTGTCAGGTTTTTATTGCTGTGTGTCCCTTTTTGGGAGATTCACCCTCTCGATTTGTGCTGCTGAACGTTATCATTACAAGGAGAAAGACAATTCCAATATTGGGTTGTCACCAGAACAAGAATAGGTGGGAAATCTTCCAAATGGGGATATTCGTTCCGGTGATCCTGTTGACCACCAAGAAATTACTCTGACTTCCTGTTGTGGCTATTAGATTGGAAGTGAAGGAAAATCTACCCAATTGGGATTCAATGACAAAAAAGGCTGTCAAGGGTTATACCACTCCTTTATTCTATCCAAAATTTAAAGAGAAAGGTTTGATTTAATTTCTACTCTAAAGATGCAGGTGGCAGTAGCAGAGTCATTATGTGTAGAAAGCACAGATGTATAAAGTGAAACAAACCCAGCTTAGACAGTGAAAGGGACAGCGTTACCGACCAACATATCAGAGAAAACGCTTCCATTATTTCATGAAGACTATGCTGTCAAACACTTACATGGGATCCTCTACCTACATCCATCCAACATCCCACAATGACATTTCCCCCTCTCTCACTCCTATTATTGTCTTTTTATTGGATTGAGACAAGACAGCTTTCATTAGCCTCCTGTACAGGAGATTTGGTGCTATACTTTAAGTCTTTTGAGGCAAGCAAAAAAGGGTTGTAAAACACTAAACTTCAAGACACAAGAGGATTACCAAAGACCTATGAGTCACAACTTACTTGGAGCGTGTCATCTAGAAACAGAATACAATTTTGTTATTGCACACTCAAACCAGCTTCATTTCAAAATAATTTTGTGTTATTTTACTTATTTATCATAAAGCTTTAGGCGATACAATAATGCCATACAATGTCAGCGTTCTTGCTGGAAATTTCCCTGGTAATACAAGCAAGGCACAAGCATGTAGGAGAAACAGTGACACCAATTTTAATGAAGATGAAGTTCTTAAACTAGGTCTGAAAATTCTCATTTAGACTCAGAATAGTCATTGAGGCAGATGGCTTATCAAATATTCTATTAAGAAATTGCAGCGGGGATATTAAACAGATCGATAAGTGCAGACGCCAGATGGAAATAACTATTGCAAAGGCAGCAGTATGCGTAATGATTTCTGATGTAGATTCAGTTTAAGTGTTTGCTCCAACTAAACCAAAACCAACGGATTCCTGGTATTCCAAATGCAAGTGCTGTTCAGACAAATCACTTTAATGCCTGTGTGCCAGGGAGTCGACATTAATGGTTTAACCTCTGCAGAGCTGCAGAAGGTTCTGCATGTAACACAGCTGACTTATCTAAAGAACTATTTAAACTCTGGTTTCTGTGTGGCCTGTGACTCTTGCAACCAGTATTGTTTCGACAACTGAACTCCACACATAATGGAGTAAAGAAGCCAAAAAGTATTTTAAGTTACTGCGAGAGTATTCTTCATCTCTGTATATTTTTGGATCTTTTATACGATTTCAATGGTTTTATTGTGGGTTTTCAAAAAAGATACAGACACATAAGCCATATCTTCAAAACCTAAATATATATTTTGTACAGATGGAGAATAATTACACCTCTGATACAATTTATCTTCTTTGTACAATTGTTGTAGTATTAGCCCCCTTTCACATGGGTGTTTCGATCAGCGTGGGATCTGTGCACAGGTCCTCTGCTGATTGGAGCAGTACAGAACGGATGTCACTCTTGACATCCACGTCCGTTCAGTTTTTTTTTTCCTCTCTCTTACGTGGGAGGAAAAAACTGACCTAACTGGACCCATTTTAGCTGTATGGGGAGTTGAATGTAAGCTGGCCTGCGTCTGTTTACATCTGATTACCTCCTAGGTGTCCCATTCAGGTCTGCCAAAATGGACCTTTTTTTTTTCCGCCTGACCTAGATGGACTCAGAGGTATTGGGAGGTAAATGGATGCAGGTCCATTTTTATTCAACTCACCCGACTAACATTGAATGCCTGAAAAACTGACCGGCAGATCTGATCAGACTGCCTGGGTGAAAGGGGCCTTAAAGACACATTATTTGCAATCATAGACAGAGGAACAATATTTTAGTAGAATTTCTGATGCACAGATAAGAAATATCTCCCGATTGTGTTTCAGGCAGGATGATGTAGTTTGTTGGTTTGTTTGTGCCATGTGGGTTGGAGAACCCACATGGCACAAACAAACCAACAAACTACATCATCATCTTGGTCTACAAACTATATCTATCTTGGTCTAGATCACAATAAAACTTCAGGTGTTGAGCAAAACAATTAATAAAAAAGGGACAGGAAAGAAGAGGTGCCAATCTAGTTTTTACACAATTATACTGGTAAGCAAGTGAATAGAGATGATCAAAATTTAAAGTTTTCTTTTCCTGGACATTTTGGTGAAAATAGGGAGATTTATGCACATTTTTGCCATTTTGGCAAACTGTATTGGAGTCAATAGAGAATGCAATATTTTGCTGGTTCTCTCCTTTCAACTCTCCTGAACATGTTCATGTGCTAGAGAACCACCCCTTAATTGTAGCATAACTTTTAAAAGAAATTAAAACAAAAAAAGAAAATAAGAGTGCCAATACTAAAAAACAATTCAATAGTCAAAAAAGGAAAGGAAATACACAAATACAAAAAACACAAACTAAATAAAGCTAAATTAAATTGATATTAAAACTCTCGGGTTTCTTTTGTTTAGGTTTTTCCTTTTATGGGGGCCAGACTTGCTTTAATACACTTTTATTCTTAAAATTTTTTATTCCCTTCTCCTCCTCTATTGGTATCTAAACAGCTAGAACCCCCCCCCAATACAGGTGCCTGCTTCAGCTGGCCAGCTGCTGTGGAGGCACCCGTGTGTGCACTCTCGCAGCTGTGCCCACACCTAGCTGTGTGCGTTTATAGACACACACCACACAAACATAGCGTGTGGCCAGCCACGCCCCCACTCTTGCAGTTTGACCACAGGTAAGTGTATGTGTGAGTGAAAGAGGGGGGGCTTTGGTATTAGAAAAGCATTAGGTGTTTCTTACCTTATTACAGAGAATGCATTAAGGTAAAAATACCAAGCCTTTAGTACTACTTTAATGAAAAAAGAAAAAAAAAACATTTAGTGGAACCTTTTCTTATATTTTATTAAATATCTAATAAAAAAGCGACAAGCTATATTTTTTACAAAGCAAAATCTGAAAGCATTGTACAAATCCAGATAGACATCCAAGTCAAATTTATGGATGTAATGCAGTAGTTTTAATTTGATGGGTTTAGGGACTACTCTTTAGTTTATTTATTGATATGCTTCCCGTAGTTTTCAGACATGTCTAGAAGTCTCGAAGAAATGGATGAAATAAATCAAGCGCCGATGATGAATGGTTATGCTTAGGCTCCAACAAAAGGCCATGAGCAAGAGAGAAAATTCACGAACATTAGATGATATAAAAGAGTATAAAATACAAGTGCCCTTAGCTGTATACAGCCATTTCACCACGTTGTGACCATACATATTAGGACTTTACAAGTTCAATAATATAGAAATCTCCTCTTGTGATCATGTGAGAATGGTCAGGTGTGTGTCTATTATAGGGAAACTACTATAATGGTTTTGGGGCAATTTAGTTACTTTGAGTTCTCCAAAGGGGCAGGACAGCAGAGTAGCTTGCCTTGCAGCTTAATGTGTCTGAGTTTAGACTGATTAAGTATCAGTACATGGTGTTGTAAATCAACAATAATCTAATTTCAACATATCTAAAATAGCTTAACTAAAAGTACAGTTTTTCTTTAAATGACCCCCTAGCACCTTCCATACCCAGGCAGAAACTTAGCAGTCTGTTGACCATGCAGCGCAAAAAGAAAAAGGGTGTATCTAATTTAAGTAAGGGCATGACTTGTTTATTATGGCTGCCCCCGCCATCAGTGAAGGGAGAACTGTACTAAAAGTGCAGTTACCCTTTATAAAAAATGAAGCACAATATATTGGCTGGCCTGAAAGAAACAAGGACTTCTCAATTAAAAAAATGCAAATTCTGCCTCACTGATATTTATGCATATAGCAGCCAAGCTTTTCACTTGCTACTCACTCTCATCTCTATGCCAGAACTTCTTACCACTGCACCGCCCAGAAACAAAATCGCTCAAATTAAGGAGGAGGGAATTCATTCTTGCTCTCACACAACTGTATGAAAAAGAGGAGGCAAACAGAGAAAAAAGGAGGCAGGCAGAGGAGGTGAATGTTTTTGAAGGACTCACTGCACGGCACATGCGCAAGGAGTGTTATAGAATGAGACTTGCAAACGTGCACAGTCCGCTACTTCAGTGCAGGGTGATGCAAATCTGGGGAGTTTCATGGAGATGCGGGGTACATTAAGAGACGGCTGAGCTTTCTGGGAGATACAACATCACAGCCTCAAAAAACTTGCGCTAACCTGTCCTCTCTCCTCCACCGGGAGCCACTTCATCCAATGCCTCCCAGCCAGGCTCTCTCCTTCTGTTTACACACAGAAGCTTAAGCAGAGGTCTCTATCATGAGCCCCGACGTTGGCCAACTTCTCCAATTTAGTGAACAGTAGATTCTTTGGAGCAAGAAGAGCCAAGCTTGGAGAGATTTGAAATGCCAGCTATGCAGCCACACTGTGAAGATCCTGCAGGTGCGAGGACAGGCAAATCTATGACTTTGGGGGGTTGCCGAGTTGAGGGAGAGCCTCTCCCGGAGAGGGTACAGTTGACTGTAACGTGTACAAAAGGTGACTAGAGATTTATCTGCTGGCTGGACAAAAGTAACACATACTTGGACAATATTTCACACAATACCTACTAACTGTAAAAATAGAATGCTTTTACCTGCACAAAGACTTTCTGGAGCAAAGCTCTGCGCTCGGTCAAAGGCAGCTCATTCTCTGCTCCTCCAGGTACCTCAGGCACGTGTGGGAGGTCAAAGAACAGGTACAGGCATTTAATCAGGGTGGAAGGCACAGACATTGTTGTCATGCAGTCCACGGTTTTCTGGTTAAAAGAAATATAGAAAAATAAACAGTTATTTCAAGCAGTTTTGTCTAACAGCAGATGCGATTCAAAAAATAATTATACATTGATTTCCTTTACAGTAGATGGTCTAGCAATTTAGTGTCCATTTACTGTCTATTCTACGAAAGCTGCTAAAAAAAAAGTCAAGTCAAGTACTACTAAAATCAATAAATACAGCAGAATTTGTATTGTGGAATCAGTCATTCTGTGAGACTGCAAGACAATATTTTAAAATATGTTATTGGTACATCTACCCTGTTTCCCCGAAAATAAGACCTACCCTGAAATTAAGACCTAGTACCCTTTTTGGGAATTGCTAAAATATAAGACCGACCCCGAAAATAAGACCTAGTTGTGACCATTCTCAGGGCCAGTGGTGGCACAAGGGGGAACTTAAAGAGCTGCGGGAGAGAATCAGCGGTGCCAATGAAGCCAGCGCTAGAGGAGGAGAGCAGAGCCAATGTTTCCTCTATAGCGCCGGCTCCTGTCACATGGAGTGATACCAAATGCACTCCGCCTGTAAGGAATCTATAGTGAAAGCACGCTTCGCTCATTCTGGTTACAAAATTGCTCTTGGAAAGGTACGGCACCCCTGATTGCCCTGATCACCCTATTCTTAACTTTGCCATTTTGGATTATTTAATTTGGATTTGCGTTAAATTGTTATACATTAAAAAATAAGACCTACCCTGAAAATAAGACCTAGTGTGTTTTTTTGAGCCACAAAAAATATAAAAGACAGTGTCTTATTTTTGGGGAAACACGGTATTATAGAAGACAGCATGGGTGCGATTCAATAAGACATTTGCAACACTTTCTGGCGTTACAACCATGTTAGAAAGTCAAGCACCAAATTCACCCAAGCCTCCTGACAGTCTTCTTGCTATTTCTGACATGTGAAACAAATTCAGGGATTCTTATGTGCAACATTTTAACAGCTGCAACAAATTCATTAAGAAATGTTGGAGTAAACTGTGCTGCACTTGTAAAGGGGACAAAATTCTGTCTGAGGAAATCCTGCAACAGATCTGTATACACCTTGCAATATTAATTTATCGCAAATTGCACCACCACCACCACCAGGTAATGGACCGGCAGAGGAGCAAAGGAAAAGTGAGCATGTGCTGCTAAAGAAGGGAACTAAAACAAACTTTGCTTTGCGTGGGGAAAGAACACGTTTGCTTGACGTATATGTCAGAGCAAAATAAAAAAACTTAAGCAGTAGATCTCTGCAATGCATGCACATATCCAAGTATTTAACACTTTATAGACCCTACAGGTACAGAAATATGTCTGTTGATCTGCCAGAAATGCACTCAGCCCCTAAAAAGGTCCCCACACACCTTACGATAATGGTACGATAATCACGGGAAATCCCACGATCGTACGATTATCGTAAGGTGTGTGGAAGCCGTGCAACCTCTACTACTGTAAGGTCACACGACTTTAAACTTATGAACATGTTTCATATTCGTGAGATAAAAGCCGGGCGGGCCGGTGTGTGCAATCGCACACGGCCCATTCGGCATTGCGGTCATCGGAAACACGCCCCTCAAGGGGCGTGGCTTGCGATCTTCGCAAGTACGATCTGCCTATGCAAGATAGGCAGATCGTACGTTTTTTTAAGTACCTTACAACCATCGCAAGACAAAAGTCTTGCGATGGTTGTAAGGTGTGTGCCCAGCCTAAGTCTTGTTGTGGGCTGATTACACACAGCAGTTTTGTGAACTGGGTGGTGTCAGCCTTGCCCAGCTGTCTTTCAAACCCTCCTCCTATTCTATTTTCCACAACTATTTGTTCTGTGGTCCATTATAAGAACTGGGAGAACTAATTAACCTCCTTTAGCACATAGGAAGTTTTCACTGGATACAGGGCAGCTCTGAATTGTTGTCAAAATTCAACAAGTATTTTTTGCACATATCAAAGAGATATAATAAAACACTTTCAATGCTATATTTTACAAAGCAATTGGTATCAATTAAGGGAAGATTACTGTTCTTGTTGACATACACCTTAAAGTAGAACTATAGCCACCCATTAAAACAATGAGTCTGAAGCACTTATTTTTAAGTATATCTGCCCTCACAGTTTTATCTTAGTCCCCCTGCAAAGTCCCACAAATACATGTTAACCCTGCCAGGGAAGTCCACCTGATGCAGTTTCCTAACATAGTGTGGCAACGATGCTCCATTGCTCCTGAATTCAGAGCAGAGTTCCCACTCATGTAAGCTGTGCACTACAATGAGATCATAAAATGTTGAAGGGAGTGTGGCTATCAGCACTGCAAATCCACAAACCTGTAGCTTTTCAATAAGCACCTGGCTACACCTAGACCTGCCCACTGCTTCCTGGATTGACAGTACTACCTCTGTTGCTGAAACCCTCCCACTGAGAGTTGCAGTGTCTGGGAGGGGGTGCATAGGAGACACAAATGGATTTAGCTCAGTCAAGGATGGTAAGGAAGTATTTTTGTTTACTTTATGAGGTTTATGCATCACATTGTAACTGGATTTGGTGTTTGATTAGACTGTCATACAGGAGCATTTAGCTGCACTTTGAGCTGTAGTACCCTTGTTCATACAAGCTACACTAAACACAGCTAGAAGTGGATGTGGCTCATGCGTTACCCTAGTGCCCATGTAAGCAAACTATGTGTAGCAATGCAGTACTTTATCAAAGTTTATTTAGCTGTAATACAGAACTAAAAGAGATGCCATAAAAAATTGATTCTGAAAGCAACCAATAGGAACACACCTGCCCTGATGAAGCCAACAGGTTAATGACAGTCAAAAGCATCCAGCCCCTGCTGGTCTCTTCACTCTGATTGATCTCTAAGAACTGGACAATGGCTCGACTAGCAGCCTCTGCAGTAAAAGAAGAACAGTTAAATGAAATCACTTGTTTATGTAGGCTTTCAAATATACATAGTTAAGAGCATTTTTAGTATTGTGGTCAGTTCTTATTTTAACATATAAATTACAAATATGGAGGATATACAATTTTATTTACAGAAAAAAAAGTGTATGCTTATCATGGACAACACCTGAACCTTTAACCCTGACCTTTAGACATTTCCAATTTGACACGAGGAATATTTTAAAATATTGGCAAAACTATGAATAGCAAAATAAAAGAAAATTTGTATGTCAAAACTTGATGAAAATGCACTATGATACCATAACAACTTCCTTTCCATTGAATTGCAGAACCTTATATTCCCAAATCTCAAATGTACAAAACTTAAATAAAACATGAAAAATATATATTTTTTGCTTGGATAGGGAGTGTTAGGCCTGTCTAATTTGTATTACGGTCTAAACTGCTGCTAGGGAAATGTCCCCTTACCTCCTGGTGCATCCCCATGACAGGTTCATTTCATATAAAAGGTACCATAGGCAGATGGTACTTACTTTCCTCCCAGTTTCCTAGCCAAAACATATATCCTGTCTTCCGTGCATGGGGAAACATGCTCCACTAGCCCTCCCTCCCACTGGGTGCCTTAGTGTCCAATAACCAGGCTTGAGCAGTGTCACATGAGGGGAAAGAAGGGCATTCTGAGCCCTTTACAGAAATATGTTATTTATGATATTTGCATATTAGTTTGAAGGCTGTTTAAGAGAACAGGAGAGCATGGGAAAGATAAGTATACCCCTATATGTGGCGTCATATGAAGTCAGATTATGACTTTGCCTAGTACTTGATCTTAGAGTGGAATTGGACTCAAAAAGTGAAGATTTACCATATAATATGGAAAATTTAAAACATGTCAATTATGTCTAAGCAGCACTATTAAAAATTACCTTTTGTCTTGAATTCCGCCTGAAAAAATAGTTTACTTCAAATAGAGATTTACTACTGTTCTGCTCACTGTTGTTCTTTTTGGAGGTTCTGACATGAGGTAAAACCCTGCCTTCTACCAAAATGGCAGCCTCCATACAGAGACAGTGTAGAGAAAATTCTGGTGAGTGCCCCCTGGCTGCATTTTTCTTTTTTTGGGCACAGCTTTCAGAGTTCAGTTCCTCTAAGTGGTTATTGGCTCATACACGAGTCCAAAAATAAGAATTAAGTGAAATGAAGAGACACATGCATGAAGCATGCATTGAGCTAAAAGGCTTAAAAGACAAAAGTACTAAAAGGATAACTATGGGATCAGGGCCTTTCCCCATAGTTCTCCTAAGGGTAACGGGAGGACACAAACTAGCGTCCTCCCGTCACCCAAAGCACAGTATACCGCAAGCTACAACTTGCGGTATACTGAGACGACGACGCCGTAACGGATCCCGACAATGCTGTCTGGATCCACCCAGCTGTGTAAGTAACAGCTGGCTCTGCCTATCTAGAGGCAGAGCCAGCTGTACCCGCCCCCTATCACGTCCGTTCCACCAGTCAGCGCTGGAGGATCGGACAGGGGAGGGGGAATCCCTGCAGGGAGCCGTGAGCGATAGTCACGGCTCTCTGCAGGGACAGGATCGTCAAGTGAGCGAGTGACAGTATGTGTTCGCTCACTTCCCGATCTAATTGTCACAGGTCGGTTAGAACTATGAGGCTGAGTGATTTCACTCGCCTCATAGTTCTCCTTTAAGTATCTGTATTAGTTTGCGCTGCTCTCAAATAAATGCGGAATGCTAAACTAAGCCATGTTGACCCCAGTCCACACTTTCAAATGGCTCTAATGCACGGAATACTGCTGGTAGTTTGATCAAGAGTGCCTTGTGTGCAAACTAAATGAGAAATGAGCCCGTATAGATTTGAGTAAGAAAAAAAAAAAAAAAAAAAAGTGCACCACAAGGCCAAAAATTATGCAAAAAAGTAACAAACCTGTGGACTTATTAGAAGCTCTCCTTCGAATCTCAGTCACCATCAGGCGCGATACTTGCGTTGTAAACTGCAGAAGGTCTGAGAACTTCTCTGTCATTGTGCTAGGAGGTGCATTTCCAAACACCTGAAGATAAAAGAAAATTGCAATAAAATATTGGCAAGAACAAAAATCATGGATAGTACAAAAGTAGAAAAGGATAAACAGGACACAAATTCAAACTTTCTGCCACACAAAATGCTGAGATATGAAAAAATAAATATGTCAAGGACAGAAAATGATTTCCCGCTTTCCACATGGTTTTAAAAGTGAAAAAGAAACTTGCGTGGGTTCTGAACCTTATAAAAAAAAAAAAAGCGGGTCAATATAGAAAACTGCGCCACTCTATTAATTCCCCATCAATGACTCTAAACCAATGACCCATACCAAGCCAATTAAAAGATAGGTAGATGTAGGGAAGCGTTCCTGTTCTGATAACAGCTCAACATTTTGGAGTTTCCATCCCTTTCAGTCTCTATGACAGGGGTCATCAGGACAAAGAGAGGGACCACAATAAAAACCTGACAGGCATTCTAACCTTTCACCACTCTATCCAAAAAAAAAAAAGTTTAGGCTTTAAATATACTTTAATAGACCTCTCTGCTCATGACAGTAATTGGTTAGTTTTAGAACTTTTAAAAGCTAATTTAAGCCTGGCTGGACATAGGCATATCTCGAAGCGCAACTCCATTTTTTTTTTCTAACAGCCACAGGTCAACTAAATCACCTCAACGGATAGCTGCTAGCTACGGTCCGGAGATCCTACTTTTTCTTCTTCTGCCGCTTGCTTCGAAAGTTCTGGGGCCCATACAATTATGGAGTCGCATTGCTCACCCACCCCCCTCCTCTCTCCTCATCCATTCACAAAGGTATTCTGTGAAAAGAGCACAAAAATAAGGTGTTCTGTGAATGAACAAAGGCAGAGGAGGCAAAGTTAAACAGGATCTCCACTGTCCATTCACAGATTGCCTTGCATTTTGTGAAAAGAGTGCAAATCTTTTTGTGCATGGATGAGTGGAGAAGAGGGAGAGGGGGCAGTGAACAATGCTAGCCTATGTTGTATGATTGCCGAAACTCTCATAGCCTGAATGTGTCCTGGAGTTCCACTTTAAATTATCAGACTCCTTGAAAATCCTATGGGATGCACTACAATGACTTCATGCAAAAAGACTTCTGTGCCATTTAAAAATATCTTGCTACTCCCATAATTTGAGGCCAACCATTTGTGGTCAAAAAATATCAACCAAAATCTATGCTGTGTACATGTAAAAGTAAAGGGAAGAGAGCCTGAGAAAAGAAAACTAATGCCCCACGATCCCCCACCTAATCTAAGAACCAGTAAACTGCATCTTATTACATTTGTGTTCTTTGGTTGAGATGCCTTTTAAAGGTTCCGTCTACCCAAAGATGGCATTTCAGCTGTGGGTGAAACAGGCAGCATGAACCAGCCACTAGGCTGCCATCTCTCTGACCGGAACAGTGGGGTCTCTCCACTTAAACATTTGGCCTGACACAGTTAATCCCCATAGCCTTTTATTTTGCCATCTCTCAGGCAACCACTGTGCAGTTGCGGCCAGGAGAATGAGGAATATTGCCGAAGGCCCTGAAGATTCCTGTTTACCAAAGGTGCTCGACCGAGGTGACTATGTATCTGGGACTGAAAAGGTTGTGGCATTGCTTGGCAATACCACGGTGTTATGTGGCCTCAAAGTGACCCAGGATTCTCAGCTAAAGGGGCTGAATGGCAAGCACAGCACAGTACTCAGGTTGTCTGCCGGAAACGGATAGTGGTCCTGAGGATTGAGGCCGGAGCAGCAGTGCTGCAAGAGAAAACTTAAAGGACTGGGACAGCTCGAGAATTGGTGAGCCAAACTATGTTATATGCTGAAGAGGTGTATCCAAACCTCTGTTTTTAACCTTAGTGTGAGACAAGTTTTTTTACATGCTAGCTTGTGAGTGTGCCAGGAAAACTTTTTGCTATATGCTGAAGACAAGCTATTTTAGGTTGGACTTCCTTGGTTGTCTGCCTTTGCAAAAATAATAAAGACTTTTTGTTTATGGAAAAGTCCTGTGCCAGTTCTCTATGAGCGTCCCAACATTACAGGGGAGTGTGGCAGTATTACAATAACCTGCACCTACCCTGTTAAAAACAGGCAGCATCATGTAAAGTTTTTCTTCCTGTTCCTTTTGAGTCATGTGTCGGGCAGGATGACAAAGCTCAGTGAAGAGTCGCCTCAGATGCATTAAACCTAGTGCATTGTCCTGGGGGCTGCACTCCTCTTGCCGAGGTCGGCCCATGATCCTCTTCACCATATTCATGGTTGCACTTTTGTCAATGCACGCCTCTTACCTACAGAAAGGGGGAGGGGGGAAAGCAAGCATTACTATAATGTCAACAAGTATAAGAATGAATATAAATTTCAAGAAGTATATGTTTTCCAATCAAAACAGCAAAGGACCTCCTTTGTATGGCCGGTTCGCACCACAAAGTCCGAGTTCCAGTGCGTTCAGCCTCTGGAACGTACGCCGCCCGGCTCCCTGGGCGGGAAGGGGCGTGGTGGTGCATTGAAGTCAATGGCTCCGCAGCCATGACCCCCCCCC
>NW_017306327.1:2669535-2710930 GCF_000935625.1 Nanorana parkeri | reverse complement strand
CCCCCTGACCGCAGTGCGATCACCTGCACCCGGAACGCAGGCACGTTAGTGCTTGCGTTCAGGTCCAGTGCGATCTGCAAAAATATGGCAAGCACTATTGTGGTGTGAACCGGCCCTTACAAGTGCACACTGACATATAGATATAGCAACTGACTTCAGAATTCTGAATTTAGCCCAACTTGGTTTAATATGCAAGATAATGGAGAATGATACTTACAAAAGTATTCTAAAGTCTAACAATTATTAACCTCCACATGTGGTTCTCCACACAGGCAACCAGGCAAGTCTTGCAGGGGCAGCTACTCTGAGGTCTGTTCCTATTAACATAGGCACACCGCGAAGAACTACATTTCCAAAAGCCTTTTACCTACACACACTGTATGGGGAGGCCCTCGAGAGTCAATGCAGCAGCACTGTTTTTTCTGGGGAAAAAACAATGAACGTATGTGGAGAAGGCCAGAGATCTACAAATATGTTTTTATACTGCCCTGAAATTCATGTTAATACTGCAAACATAAATTTTTACCGATCTGGAAAATCGTTTTGTAATTGGGAGGATAGGTGGAAGGAAATAATGTATTGTCAGCTTATTCTTTAAACAAGAATTGGTGCAAAAAAAAAAAAGGCAAAAGTGAAGTACTCCATTGCTACCAGTTACAGCTCACTTTAGCAAAGCCAGGCTATATCCAGTTAGGTTGTTATATACACTGAAATTTCCCCACTGATGTGTTTTATTATACAAGCATGTATAAGAGTAAAAATTTACATTCCCAATTTTAAGGCTTTGACACATACATATTACTCATCTCACAAAACCTGACAATAATACAAGCATTTGTCTCCAGAGAGGAAATGACCTGTCACTATTTTGTCATTATGAAATACATGTTAATGATATTTGCCTGTGGCATTTTCAGGGACTGCAGTAATGTCTCTATTATTTCACAGCAAAGCACATCAAGCAGAGAGAAATAGCATCTAGCAACATGGTAGACAAATGGTAAAAGACTAGGGCGCAAGAAAGTACTGTCCCCACCTCCTATTACTAATTGTACAAAACGAAGGATATCAAAATTATCCAAATGCTCCTCATATACTCCTATATTGTGAATTGCAAATCTTGGCTGTCTGGACATAACACTCATCCCTTAAAGTGACACTAAACGTATCTTATTTGTGCATCACTCAGCTGTAGATCCTCAAATCATCTCTGAATTCATGCTGACACTATTCTTTCTTCTGGAGGGTGGCACTTTTGTTCCCCATGGTCCCTGTGTATGTTGTAAATTAGCCACCACTCTGCAGCTGAGTGATACACAATAAGGTACATTTTTGTTAATAGTTAGGATACTTGAATACATTAAGGTTTAACTCCTGAGTTTAGTGTCACTTTAAAGACCAATTCTTGTCAATTGTTTCTTTTTTTTCTGGTGGTCTTTTATGTCGGTCTGTGACTCCATTAGAGAGAGTGTTTTGTCCCCAGTCCCTCATTTTGTGTCCTAGTGACACCAGGCCAAAAATTTGAGATCGGAGGTCACGAAAAACCTTGCAGAAGTTAGTTTTTCCCAATGGACAAGAAAGTGGAAGACATTTTCTATTGCTTCCTGTTTGCCTAAACCATCTATTACTGGGCAGAATGTAAGGGGACACTAGGGATTCAGAGTTAAATAATAAAAACCCATTAGTTATACAGACTAAAAAGGAAAGTCATTAGTTGCAGCCATAAAACTATCATTGTTGCAGCCAGGCAACTAGAATTTTCAGAAGGAGGTCCTTAGCAATATATTCTAGATATACATAGTAGTATTTGGGGACATTAAATTGGAATTGTGCTATAATGTTGAAGGTCTTTTGCCATTTTTCCAGGTAGCTTCCTCAGAACTGAAGAAGCTATCTGGATGAGCAGCAAAACACAGCAAAACACCTTCAATATTATACAGACACAAAAAACAGAAAGCACTCCTATACAAGTTGCTGTACAGCAATGATCACAAGTTTATTTCAACAACTAAAAACTTAAACCAAAATATCAACAATACACCCTTGCACAATAATAACAAATCAAAAAGTCATAATGGAATGGCCACAGTAACTTGCCTTTGTAATACATATAGATGAGGACAAAAAGATTTTCAACATTGATTGTAGACGACTTAGGTCATTGCAAAGCAATGTCAGAGTAATCCCATGAACTATGAGAGTAAAACGGCGACTGTAAACTCAGTTTATAAAACAGAGATTGGGTTCAAAGGAATTTTGGTTTAGGCTGCTCTTGATCGAGGGATGTCAACATTTTTTTCCCCATTCTTCTCACTTCACCTCAGTGGTACCGAGCAGAATAGCTGAGCAGAATGCCGCTCTTGCCCAAAGCAGAGCTAAATGAGGAAAACAACTACCCGCCCGGAAATGCATGTCCCGGGCATCGGGAGATAGGAATTCCACACCCCTGCTGCCCCTCTACTTCTTGCTGCCCCGAGGCCGGGCCTTGGTTGGCCTTGTGGGAAATCTGTCCCTGCCCATATGTACAAATGAATATGGAATTCAGGAGCTAGTCTGTCCAATCCAAGAGACAGATCCATTGAAAAACAACCAGAGAACACCCCAAAAGTTAGGTGCCAGCTGTAATTTCTAAGGAGCATTGGCTACTTGGCTCCTGGGATTCGTTCAGCCCTGGCATTGGCTTTTACCTGGAATGTACCTTTAAAACCCACCTAAATGTGTTCTCAGCAATACTTTACAAGAGAGCAGATGCAGCTTTAATAATGTCACTTTTCACAAGGCGTTCTGCTTCACCAAAAAGAAACAGATATCAGAGCATGCCGAGTGCCCCTCAGCATGGCTACACAAACTAAATTATGTTGTCACATCTAATAAATCTCAGGAATGAACTCCAGGCCACTGTTCAAAGTGAAAACTCTTTACGGTTCCTTTTTTGTTAAGCCTAAAAGCTGAATGCAATTGTGCCGATGTGTGAACCAAAGAGCATTTTATTTTGAAGAACCACGATTACCCTTTAATTTTCCATCTTCGGTTCATGCTTGTGATCAGCACAAAGCACACAATGCTGAATGGCCTAAGTTCTGAACTTGGTTGCTTAAAATAAAAACTGACAAAAATGAATGTTATCCATTCAAGCAGCAATATCCAGTTATGACAATACAAGCAGCAATCGTATTATCAGACAGAAAAGTAGGTATAAGCAGCAGGTAAAATACATTTAGGAATGTCCTACTGGTTTTCCACACATTTCTTATCGGCAGCCCATAAACAAGCAACCAACAACAGAAGCAAAAAGCTTCTAAAAAAAAAAAAAAAAAGGGTTGCTTTATTCAAAAGGACAACAGTAGGTTTGTGTAAAGTATGATAATACATAAACTACAGTTATATCTACTACCAGTTCTAGACTGAGGCTAAAAATCAGACCTGGCACAAAGTTTGGGGGCATTTACAAGATCAATATGCTATAACCCAGTGGTTCTCAACCTGTGTAACCTCAGGACCCACATTTGTCCTTGGTCATTAAGTCGCGACCCAAGGTGCACTACAAATGGAACGCATGGCATGTGGTACTGCGCGTTCCAATGCGGCCGATAGAACTGTGGGTGGGAGATGCCTTTGGGATGCCATTCGAATGAATGGCAATGCAATGCACTTCCACACCAGAATGCGCTGTGACGGAGCACCATCCATTTGTGCACCACGTATGGATGGAGCTCCCTCGCGACCATAAGCCCAGCCTAGCCCACCTCAAGCAGACACTCGGCACCGAGCAGCATATTTTGAATGGCTGCTCGGTGCGAGGCCTGACAGTGCTGCGCTAGGGGGAGGCAGAGGAGCCTCCCACCTAGAAAAGTGGAAGGCATGCGGCATCCCACTGAACATGGGGTCGCGACCCACTTTTGGGTCACGACCCACCAGTTGAAAACCAAGGCTATGACCTGTATACATTTAAACCCCAACAATGCACTTTTATTACTTGCTCCATTTTAATAAGCACTACATCTTCACAAAATGTTACAATTCAAACGAGCCTCCTGTCTCCTAAATCCTGCTGTTTCTAAACTACTGATGTTCAAACAATGCACTTTTGTCTGCTGTACTTCTTCTGTTCTGTCCTCACTCACAATGAGCAAACTCCACCATAAAGCCTTGAAATCTGCATTCAGACATGGCAGCATGCCAGTACCACAAAAAAACAACTGCTAAACAAGTATTGCACCAATGTAAAAGCAGGCAAACCTTTTTTTTAGGTATATCTGTGACAGGAAAAAAGAGACTATGAGACCATAAAAAAGAAAAACTGGGCACAACACTAGGCTGAGGAAGACTTGGATACACAATTTGAAAACTTGTGTTCAGTCTTCTCAGATGCAAAAGCAATACCGTAGGTCCTTATAATATTCATCCCAGAGAACTGTGGGGTATAGTTGTCAGACCATTACGTGATCTGTTTAAATCAATCTCAGGAGAAGTTCTCCATAACTAACAGACAGATAATATTGTAACTGTCCACGACAGGGGTAGTACGGAAGAAGCACGCAACTACAGGCTAGGTGGTTTAAAATCTGCAGTAGCAAAATTAACTGAATCACTCCTGAAAATAAAAAAATAAAAAGATTAATAATTGGCATTTACAACTTGTTTGAGCCGAAGCATCATAAATTTACTGAGGGCATCTCATGTTAGATCAGTCAGAATTTGACTGTCACAGGATTTGGACCAGGGTGGTGCTGTGGAGATAGCCTGTCTTGTTTTCAGCAAAGCATTTTATACAGTTGCACAAAATGATTTCAAACAAAAGTCATACAAGTTAGCACTTAAACATTGGGTAGTTAAGGAGATATGCAGTTGATTAAAGGATAGATATGAGAGTGTGGTTGTACATGGGGTTCATTCGGAACAGAGGCAAGTCACTGGTGGTGTAATACAAGGCTCTATACTAGGTCCTGCTCTACTAAAAAGAGAACTATGGGGTAGGTGTTCATAGTTTTCTTTAGGGTAACGGGAGGACACATACTAACCTCCTCCCGTCAGCCAAGGCTCAGTATATCGCGGGCTATTGCCCGCGATATATTGGGAGCGCCGCAGCTGGGACGGATCCCAACAATACTGTCTGGATCCACCCACCTGCGGGATTGACAGCTGGCTCTGCCTATCTAGAGGCAGAGCCAGCTGTACCCGCCCCCTCCCCCGTCCGTTCCTCCACTCAGCGCTGGAGGATCAGAAAAAGAATCCCTGCAGGGAGATGATCGGAACGTGAGCGAGCCACAGTATGTGTTCGCTCATTTCCCAAACAATAGTGCCGACGCATGACAGCTTCTTTGTCACAGGTCGGCTCTAACTAGGAGTGGCAATCACTCACCTCACAGTTCTCCTTTAACTGAAGGTTTAGTGGGTGACGTAGGTCTTTTTCCTGATGACACCGAAGTGTTCAATAGGGTTGATATTCCTGAAGGGGTTTGTAACATGAAAAAAATATAACCGTGTATGGCCAGCTTTAGACTCAAGTTTTTATTTGTATATTAGTTACACAAAATCTGCACCTCTGGACCACAATTATGGTTTTCTTTGCCTGTAATTTGTTCATATAAAACTTTTCAGATTTTTGTTAAGGTTTCTAAAGCTAGAGGCATAAAGGCTTCTTTCAGTATTCTGTAAGCAATAGCAAAAAAGCATTTTTTTACAAAATGCAGACTTTATAGTAAAACATCTGAAAAACAAAGTCTAGGTACAAGATATATGACAGACAGGTCACATTCTGGCACTTTTGATGAGAAACAGAGAAAAAGCATGTTGTTCTCACTGAGGTACACAATCAAAGGCAAGGTACATCACTGAACCATGAAATAAACTAACGTTTTAGCACAGCGTACCAAAAAATATATACAGGTTGTAGATCAGAAACAAAGTATACCATGCCGCTCTTTTAATACACTTCAAAAAGACAGGCAAGGAACATGTTAAAAGCAAATAGTTCAACCCGTAAGCCCAGAAAGAAGAAAGTTAGTTTCAGATTCTGTGTATCTTCTAAAAAATACTGTCCTGGTAATCAGAAATAAAATGTGATGACCACAGTTGGAACTTTGCGCCAATCAGGGAAGACACATCATCATCAACTACCAATTGCCGCATCAGGGCAGATCAAATACCATAGAAGCTAACGCAGTTCTTAGGGGTTACAGTTTCCCAAGAACTGGACACAGCACCCTCATCCCATGTCCAACATCTAACTAGCCAAGACTGGTGGTAAATCCCAAGTGAAGATGGCGAGAAAGATTACAAATTTGTAGGGCAGCTTCCCTACAGCGGAACATTTTCCTATTACGGAGTTACCATTACTTGTTCCAAGCTAGGTCTCTGTGTGGAGGCAGCTATCTTGGTGGAGAAGCAGGGCTTTGCTTACTCTTCTTACAGCTGCCCACGATGGTTGCTGCACTGTTCACAAAGCAGAAATAAAGATGCAGAAAGCAAAGCTCTACAGAATTAATTAAGCTGAAGCAAGGAAAATATTGTATTGTACAAGATTACTCTATAGCTTCCGCCCCAGCACAGGCAACCATGAGCAGCAAAGTAGTGACTTTGCCAAATCTCAGACCAAAGTCGTAAGACTAACAGTGAGAGGCACAGTGCCTTAGATGATCTCACACTGCAGCTATACAACTATAAGGCCTCATTCACACAGCTTAGTCGGCCCATACAGATCCGTGCGGTGTGCACGGCCTAATCAGGCCGTTCCTGGGAAGGACAGGTGCTGCGTGTGATTGTACGCAGCTGCCTGTTCTTCCCTATGGGAGTAGGCTGCCGTACGCACATCTGTACAGGTGCGGGTGTCCGTACCCGTATGCAGACAGGATGGATCCTGTCTGCGTACGAGTACGGACACCCGCATGGATGTGCAGCTGGGGTGAGCATACAACCGCATCCTCCCATAGGGAAGAACAGGCTGCTGCGTACAAATCACACGCAGCAGCTGTCCTTCTTGTGAGCGGCCCAATACGGCTGTGCACACAGCACAGATCTGTACGGGACAACTCTAAGCTGTGTGAATGAGGCCTTAGGTTATAGGAGCGAGCCTAGGCATAGTCACATCAGGAGAAATTCAAGGAAAAGGTAGATTCCTCAGGGTGCTGCTTAGGCACAATAAGCCTTTTTAGATGTTCCATACAAGATATCCAATCTTTTCTTTTTGAAAACAGGTCCACTTTAGGATACTCACAAAACCACTGGCATCCAATTCAGAAGTCATAAAGGTAATTTAAACATAGAAATACATAAAAATTCAGAGAAAAATCTCTTTCTGCTTCACTACAGCTATCTATACACACGCTTCTGAGTGTTCAAGGATTTTCTTTTCTTGGAATGCACAAACAAAACTATTCACAGTATGTTGCACAACAACCCCGTAGGCTGTGAAATGCAGAATTTTCTTGTCTTCACGCTCGCAATACAGTATAACTGGGAGCCTGACAAAATCCTCCAAATTGCTCAACCTGACATCTTTATCAAAAGGCCCTTGACGATCACAGCTAAAGTAACAGGTTAATGGGAGCGTATAATCTTTTTCAGAATTTGTTTTTTGGCATTCATGTTAATGTAAATAAAAAGGTCAGCCCATTTAGGGAATGGGACAAGAAAAAATAACTGCACATAAATAAGAATTGCAAACACCTGTAAGTAGAATACATGTACTGTATATAATACACAGCTTGGGAGGTAACACCTGCTCATTCTCAATTAGAACACATATTAAAGTGCCTCTAAAAGGTTACTGTATGACAGTATAAACAAGTCCCAAATACAGTTACGTTGTGATGCACAAGCCTAATAAGTTACACAAAAATACTTACTAAATATTCCCTGACCAAATATACTTCATTTATGCCAAAACACTGCAATTTATCCCAGACACTGCAGCTCATAGTGGGAGGGATTCAGAAAGAGAGCCAGTGCTGTAAATCCAGAAATCAGTGAGCAGGGTTAGGTGTGGCCCGCTGCTGACAAGCTACAGACTTTTGAATCAGCAGTGACAATTCTGAAAAATCACACCCTTGCAATATGTTTTATCCCACTGTAGTACTAGCAGACACAGCCTATATGAGTGGCAACTCTGCTCTGAATTCAGGAGCAGTGCAGCATTGTTGCCTCACTATCTCTGCATTAGGTGGACTTCACTGGCAGGATCAATAGGTACTTGAGGGACTTTGAGGGGTGGAGGAGGTATAGGGACAGGGGGGCGGTTGGCAAGAGAAAATTGAAAGTGCAAAGGCTCTTACAATCAAATGCTACAGCACCTACATTTTTAATGGGGGAGGCCACGGTTCTAATAGACAAAATACACCTCTTATTTTAATAGCTTATGGACCTATGCAGGACCCCCTTAGCTACCATTCACCCCTCCACGGTTGAGTTCACCCACTAAAGCAAAATCAAATTCCTTTTACTTTCAGGTATAGGTGATGGGTAAATCTCTCCGGTTTCTCTAAAAATGATGCACTGGATGCCTGAGCGGGAAATTGCTATGCCTAAGTCATAGGACGGAGACCTTTACTGATATTACCATGCCTTGTTCTGCACTGTCTCTGTGTGAAGGTGGTCATCCTGGTAGGTCTTTGCTTCCTCATGTCAAAGCCTTCAACAAGTGAACAGCACACTAGTGATATAATTATAACTCACTCCAAATCTCAAAAGACTATCAGAGGCAGCAATGCCTTAGATCTCACACTGCAGATACACAACTTTGAGGCATGGGGCACAGTAGTGCCTAGACACACTCGCATACCTGGAAGTGCACTGATATTTTTTAGGAGGAATTCCAGACAAAAGAGATTTTTCAGGGTACTACTTAGGAATAATTAACATTTAGATCAGCCTTTCGCAACCAGAGTGACGCAGCACACTGGGGTGCCTCACAGTTTTTGCATGGTGCAGGTGGGTCCGGCCAACAGCATCATGGAAACCAATGGTTCCAATTCAGTGAGGGTGGTATCCATTCAAAAAAAGGACAAAAGTTCATGCTCATCCAGGCCCTCTTTGCCTCTTGACCCCTGCTATGTTGCCACAGCCTGAGCTCCAATGTGATGGTAGGCCTCCGATGTGAAGGAGGTATTGAGGACTCTGACATGGAGATGGGGACTCCTCATGTGAAATGCTTTGTGATTTTTGCGTGGGGTCACCCCTTAAAATCCATACCATACCCTATCTAAAATAAGAGTCTTAAAAAAAGGTTTTGAAAAGCATGGAGGGTTGGATAAATAGGATAGGATAGATAGTCCCTTATAGCAAGTTTTCACTTTTTGAGTTCAGGTCCACTTTAATTTACCACTTAAGCTGTTAAACAGGCAGGGCAGGGAAGAAAATAAATTATAACCAAAAGTGGGGACAAATAAGTAAAGCACATTCTATGCCTTGGATGTGGAAGTGCAAGTTAATTTTAAAGATTGTTGAAATTAAATGCTTCTACAAAAAAATGTTTGTTCAGTTTTTTAGGTTGTTGTTGTCGGAAGTGCCACCGAGGGCAGCACACTTTCTAACAAGTATATTAATATTTATTTATAGCACACATAAATAGGATAAAATTACTGTATAGAAGACTTTGCTACAGAACATTTGTCACAAATAATGTCGCTCGTAGAGGTTTATTAAAATGTAAAAACATAATCCCTTGTGCAGCACACAATTCCAGTGGTGCCGTAAAGGTGAACTTTTAGCAGAGAGAATGAGGTAGGAGGATGCTAAAGGAACAAACAAACAAGCACTGATACACAAGCACATGGAGAGATAGAGACTGAATAATAGAGAAGAACTAATTACAATCTTTAAAACATGACATTCGAAGACAGGAGTAGGCGTCAGCAATTGGTCTGCACTTTATTTTTAGTCTCAAGTAGTCTGGAGCAGCTCTATGCTCTGTGTCTGCTGTGAGGAGGGCTGTTATTTTATTAAGGTCTAGTATAATTATACTTAATCTGATGAAAGACTATACTAATTGCTTTACTACACTCAATCTACCACAGAAGGAAAAAACATTTTAAAAAAGAGCAAACTGTTTTTACAGCTTTATTCTTCAGCTCTTCAAATCATAAAATTTACACAGATGATTGCAGTTTTAGAAATAAATATATATCCAAATGACAATAAATTAAAAGGGGTTATAAAATATATAGTAGGGATGTACATGCACCGATACTAGTACTCATACTCGCTCAGATGCGTAGCCGGATACCTAAACTTCTGGTAGCATGAAGCCGGGCATATAGTCATTACCCGCCCCCTGGCTTTCCGACTGGCTGGAAAGCCGGCTTCCTGCTCCAATAAACCTGGTTTATTGTTTCTTCACTTTTATTGGATTTGGATTCATTTTTTCCTTTTATTTCTTCACTGAAAAAGTTTTCAAAATGTTTTCAAATTTAAAGATTGGACTTTTGCTCAATGAACTGTCCCGGCATTTAATTACTGTTTGATCACTTATTTACTTATTTCTTTATTTATCGATTAATTTATATATTTGTTGCACAGTTTATTATATATTTATATGTTATTTATTCACTTTATGCACATTAATAGGAGGTTGTGTAGCGCTATACTATTATATTCAGCAATTGTTTATGTTGCACGACAGTTACAGAAATGTCCAAATTGATATACTGTATTTTAGGAAATACACTTAGATTATCTTTTTTACACACACACACAAAAAAAACAACCTTTTTTTGAAAATATAAAAAAAGATAGGCTTGCATTGCATAAAAATATACCAGACACATCAAGATTTAAAATTGTATGCTCCTGTGAAATTACAAAAACCACTGGAACTCAAAATTGTCAATAGGCGATGATTTAAAAGCCTATACTGCTTATCATTTTTAGCATTAACCGCTATTTATGGCCCTAGAATTATTGCGGTCACTCCAACGTCCACTGCAAAATGTATTACGTGTGCTTAATTGTGATTTTTGGGATGCTCAGTCACCCAGTGTCGTCACTTGGGGGTGAGGAGAGAGTCCATAGCCGTAGGGGAGCTCCAAATCAAAATTGTAAATCACAGGTTCACTTAAATTGCATTTCACTGAACAAGGAAGCTGTTGCTATGTCAGTTCTGTTAAAACGTTGACAGAAAACAAAAAAAATTATCTTATTAGGTTACACACAATACACATTTTTCATTTTCTATATGCAGTTTGAACAATTTGTACTTTATCTCATAAATTAACACTGTATGCCAAGCATAAGCCAGTTACTACCAGCCGTAGCAAAGATTTCGCCAAGCAGGTGTAACAGTAAAAAAATTTACTTTGGTAATACACTGGAAAATATTGATAATACCTGGAAGCAAGAAATTCTTCTGTGTCAATAGCTTTTATTCCAGCTATTTTCCTTTACAGACTAGAAAATGAAAGGAAGTGATTGGTTGATATGGCAACACATGCTTATGGCAACACATGCTTATTTCCTACACTTTTATAAAAGAACGTCTCAGGATCTAATTTGCTATTGTAACTGAGAAAAGAGGTGAGGAAAGTATTGTCTATAGTAACCCAATTTCCTTATTATACTTACGGTACATTGTGAGAGACTGACAGAAGCTTTGGATGCTGTAGGCGGCACAGGCTAAGGACCCTTTCACATGGCCGTGCCGATCAGTCTCTCAGTTTTTCAGGCAGACATGATCAGAAGCTCAATGTTGGTTTATGGGCAGGTGGATGTAAACAGATGTGCGTCCGCTTACATCCAATCACTTCCATGTCAATTTAAGTCCGAAAAAAAATGTTTTTTGGATCCAAGTGTGAGAGATCAGAGGTAAAAAGGTAAAGGGATGAGAGATCACAGGTAAAAGGGATGTTTACAGATATACAAGTATACAGACAACAGCAAGTATGCTGGTAAGTTAGTTGGCTCCGGTCTAAACTGGCCCTAGTATGTATGCATGTGACAAATGGACCTTAGTTTGTAAGCTCCTTGGGGGCAGAGACTGATGTAAATTAATATCATGTAAAGTGTTGCGTACATTATCGACGCTATATAAACACCTGCAATAAATAAACAAAATGAGTGCTATAGCAGTACTAAACCAAGGAGTGCTCCCACTGCATACTGGAAGCTGCACATTATTTCTTTCAGGTATGATGTTCTAAGGAGGAGAAGCCATACAAGAAGCAAAAGGAACAGATTTTTGCATGTGTACCTGGCAGACAATGCGAGAAACCATAAAAGTATTTGATTACAGAAAACATTTTTCTGGCATTCTGGTTAGGATATATGTTGCTCTATTACTTAAAGGATGGGTCAGTGTTTTTCCCCATAGTTCTCCTTAGGGTAACGGGAGGACACAAACTAGCATCCTCCCGTTACCTTAAGCTCAGTATACCGCGAGCTACAGCTCGCGGTATACTGAGACGCCGCACACGGAGCGGATCCCGACATCGACGTCGAGATCCGCCCAGCTGCTTGAGTGACAGCTGGCTCTGCCTATCTAGAGGCAGAGCCAGCTGTACCCGCCCCCTCCCGTTCCACCAGTCAGCGCTGGCAGATCGGAGCGGGGAGAGGGGAATTCAGCCCCTCCCCCTGTCCCGGCAGAGAGCCGTGACAGGATCGAGAGGTGAGCGAACCCGGTATGTGTTCGCTCACCTCCCGATCTACTGAGCCGACCTGTGACAGTCTCATTGTCACAGGTCGGCTAGAACTATGAGGTGAGTGGAAAATCACTCATCTCATAGTTCTCCTTTAAAGAGGAACTTAAACCATATCAATGAAACAACAAAGGCACCTTTAGCAATGTTTAGTAATGACAATCTACAAACAGATACTTCTAGATAATTGGCGGCTTTGTATGCTTTGCATACCTTATTTCTCTTTATCTCCCCATTCTTCTCACAGTGGCCATTTTTTCTAAGGGCAGATGAATCTCCCTATTTCCCGGAACTCTGGTACATGTGACTAAGATATGGGACCATGCACATCTTAGGAGAAGAAAATGCCTTTCCCTGAGATCTCATGAGATTTCCCAGCAATGCTCTGCTGATGTAACCTTCCTAGGATGCAACGCTTGGGCACAATTACATAATTTGTGCCAAAGTGAACCAGGGAGTAGAAAAACTGTAAATTTGAAGTAAAATAAAACTATGTTTAACTAGTAAATGTAAGATGATTTTATAGCCGCATGCAGAGCTGCATGCTGATGTGATTTTTATTGAAAGGGGATAAAGGTCTATTTTTATACACGTATAAGTTCCTTATCCACTGCTGTTGCCTATTCTCCATACAGGTATACAAGTTAAACTAACCAGCAAATCTCCAACAAGATCTTTATTGTGAAGCCTGCTCACTGTCTCAGCCTTTTCTCAGAAATCTTTCCACTATTGGAAAGTCCTCTCTTCACTAAACTTAGACATTAAATCCTAAAAAAGCATTTAAGTACCCTATTAACAAAAATGTATCTTATTTGTGTATCACTCAGCTGTAGATCCTCAAATCATCTCTGACTGCATGCTGATACTGTCCTTCCTTCTGGAGGGTGACTACTTTTGTTCTTTATGGTCCTTGTGTATGTTGTAAAGTAGCCATCGTTCCAAGATCACTCCTGTGATGGACTACAATCTCAGTACAAATTAGTAAACCAAACATGAGATTGTAGTCCATCACAGGAGTGATCTTGGAACGATGGCTACTTTACAACATACACAAGGACCATAAAGAACAAAAGTAGTCACCCTCCAGAAGGAAGGACAGTATCAGCATGCAGTCAGAGATGATTTGAGGATCTACAGCTGAGTGATACACAAATAAGATACATTTTTGTTAATAGTTAAGGTACTTGAATGCATTTTAAGATTAAACTTTGGAGTTTAGGGTTAGTTCACACCATATGCAGCTGTGATGCACTCCGTTCAGTTTGGCTGCTGCAGCCAAAATACATCACAATACTTTCCTATGGGCTTTCTTGTGCTGTATTCACACCACTGCAGTCCGTTCAGATGCAGTCAGAAAAAATACTGCGCCTCCTTTTTTAGCTGCATCTGATGTCACCGGAACGCATCAAATACACATAAAAAAATGCATGCAACCGCATCAAAAACACAATTGATTTTGGGTCATCATCCAGGGACTTCCTCTTTGTAGGTACAGCCAACACTATCACCAAGTCTGTCAACAAAGCAAGCATGTCCGACAGGAAAAAGGAAGTGACCTAATTGTCTAATTAGCATTTTAGTAAAAAAAACAAACATGCATCGGAGTGCATCAAAACGGATCGCAATGCAACTGCGAAGATGCACGCAGTTGTGATGCAGTTTCTGGTGTGAACTAACCCTCAGTGTCACTAACTCTTGCCCATAATTATATTATCTATATATCTCCTGATGTATTGCTTATACCGTTGAAGTAACTTCCAGACTCATATTTCTGTAACATTCATATAACCCACCTATCGAAACAGCAACATTCTGCCTGGAACTTGCCACAGATTCATTTATTCCAAGATGTTTAGCGAGGTCACTAAGGAAGCAAACTGTATGTATGGCAGTATTCAGGCATCTGCTGCATTTACAGAATATGCTTGCTGGATGAAATTCAATCTTCTCCCGACATGTCGGGTATTAGCAGCAGCAGCTGACTGTTACTTCCTCTATGAAGCACAACACAGAAATGTGAGGCCGCTCCATTCCTTCCACCCAAACACATACTTGTGTCAGGTCAGAGCCCACACTGGGCTTCTCTCTGTGCCAGCTCTACTGCAAGGATGATGAACACAGTGCTGGTGAATGTCTCAAACCTCTTCCAGACCGGACTAAAGAAGATTAGGTCATTAAACTGAAAATATCGACACGGTTCTGAATTAAACATTAACTTACAAATGGGAATTCCTAAAAGACTCAAAACACTCATGCTGATCACACACAGATTTTGTATTCCATATAATCTGTTAGATCTGTAACATTTACCAGTAATGTACATGTTCAGATATGCTTCTAAGGAATTAGTAGGGAACCATACGTCATAGTTATTGGTATGTTTTGTGGATCTAAAAATCGAAAGCTCGAGTTTGTACCGATTCCTGCTGAACCTTGGGTGGCCCTGGTTGCACCCACAGGGCTGAACAAGAGAAATTCAGAGTGCATGGCCAGCTTAAAGAAAAACTCCAGGATTTTTTTAAAATAAACCCTTGCAGTGGGGCTACCCCTGCACTGCAAGGGTTAGGTGCTCGCTTTCTCTAGAGGGTAAAATAAAGAAGAAATTCTCACCCAATCCTTAGTCCTATCTGATGCTAGACCGATCCCCATAGCCTCTTCTCCCCTGGGCTCTTGCGGTTTAAGGACCCAAGATGTCATCACGTCAAGTGAGTATTTCTTCTTTATTTTCACCACCCAGACCAAAATGAGCACTTAACCCTTATAATACGGGGGTAGCCCAACTGCAAGGGTTGACTTTTGAAACTTCTTGGAGTCCTTTTTTTAATGCCTGACTGCCAAAAGGCCAAACTGCCACCCTACAGCGCTCCCTTGAAGGTCCAATAGATGGTAGTCATGATTTTTTTTATACCCACCTTTTCCAGAAGTCTGCAGGCCAATTGATGCACGGGGTCCTCTTCTCCGGCATTGGTGGTCCAAAACGATGCCAAAGGAAATGATGCACCATTGTAACCTCTCAGGGAGCAGGTTCATAATGCCCTGCACTCACAGTAGAATGTCAGTCAAACTAGAAAATATGTTGGGGTGGAAGATTTTTTTGGTCTCTTGCTGGGGGACATTTAAAAAAAAAAAAAAAAAAAAAAAAAGGGCCTGATTGAAGTCTTTGTAGGCTTGCTGCAAAGTCTCAGCATGCGATGTGCAGCATCTCAACCCTGAAATGATAATGACAAGGAATGGGCCATGTCTGTTCTAAAAAAAAGAGGGGGCTACAATTAGTGTAGACTGCTGCATGAAGGCTTGAAAAGGTTAGTGTAGTTTTTATTAAAGGCACACCGGTAGCAAATGTAGACCTGTACACTGCTTAGTCACAGCATAGCGTAGATACAAGAAAAAGGGATAAATCGGGTGCCTGCCTCTGGAGCACGTCTTCACTCTCAAGTGCCAAGTCCAGACAACTAATTCAGCCACACAGATGACCTCACTGGGTTAAGTTTTTCCAAACCAGTGATGTCATTGGTGTGCAGCTGAATTAGTTGTCTGGACTTTACCGGTCATAGCCACAATCCTGAAACTGTAAATATTTGTTGATATTAGTTAACATTACTTTTTTTTTAATCATGGGTCCTCTGTAATGGGGCTCAAAGCTGACATTTTACTTGATGGAGAATGTAGTAGATTGAATCCCTCACTGGTCATTAATAAATCTTGAGGACTTTGATGACAGCATGTCCCTTGTGTAATTCCGGTCTAGGCTTCTCACTATAGCCATATTATGGAGTTGAGTTCTTACTGTTGTCTTTCTCATACACTCATAATAAGGAGGGTGACACCCTTGCTCAGCTTTGAGAAAGTAATGGTTATTGCCAAGTCTCAAAGTTTGGTGGGAAGACCTCGCCACAACAGTCATTGAGATGTATGAATCTGGAATGCAAGTTCGTTCTCCCAAAACAAGGACTTTTCATTTAAAATAATGATCTCAATCATAAATACACTAAAATGGTTGAGCAAATTAACCCTAAGAGAAAAAATATTCTTGATGTTCTGGAAGTGGGAAATGGCAAAGTAAAAAAGGTACTTTTTGGGTGTGATAAGACCTACAAAGTGTCCAGTACCAATGTCTGACCTTGTTTTGTGTTTTAGACTGGGGTGCCTCGAGATTTTGCAAACGGACATGGGAGGGGGTGGGTACAGCTGGCTCCACCTCTAGATAGGCAGAGCCAGCTGTCACTCACACAGCTAGGTGGATCCAGACTGTATTGTCGCGATCTGTCCCAGCTGTGGCGCTCTCAGTATATTGTGGGCAATAGCCCATACTAACCTCCTCCCGTGACCCAAAGAGCTGCGGTGGTCTCAGTATACTGCAAGCTGTAGCTCGCAATATACTGAGCTTTGGGTCACGGGAGGAAGCTAGTTTATGTCCTCCCGTGACCCGTAGGAGAACTATGGGGAAAAACACTTACCCCATAGTTCTCCTTTAAGCAATCCATTAAAATGAATAGGTTGCCCTAACACAACGCACATTATTGCACCACACAGATGTAAATGGACCCTTAGGGTTTTTGAAAGAAAGCTGATGCCATCACACCTGCAGATTCATACACACTAGGAGAACTTTCTAATATGTGTGTGCTGCACAAAGCAGAACAACACTGCAAACACTTGTCAAAAATTGTACTTTTACATTAATCTTATTTACGCTCATTGACAACACCAAGGTTTTTATTGAAAAAAATACTGATCACTGCTCTTTTTTTGCAGCATTGTCTTGTATATTCCCATTCAAGTCAACAACAAAATGGGCTCTTTTACAAGACACATAAAAGAAAAATAATAACACCTCTAAAATACACATTAGGTAACATACAATATATAAAAAACACACACGGACAAACTGTGGCTTCTGGTGTGAACACTCCCTCTTGGTCTAAAGTGAGCATTCGATAAAGCGTTATCTATATTACCACAGTACAGATGCTCTTTAAGAACACATAGCTATTCAATTAAAAAGATTTTTGGAGGATGGAGAACTAAATGGACCGATGTTTCATTTTTTCTTTTTGGCCACACTGCAACTTCATTCAAAATGAATGCTTTTATGTACAAGGCAAAAGCAGAAAGCCGAGTTAGTTGAAAATTTACAGGGGTTAAATGTTTAATTAGCTTCAGAAAATGATTCCTCTAAAAAAAGTAGTACTCATGTATAAAGTGTCTAAAATGAGAAACTGTCTGCATTTTCCTCTTAGATTTCCGTTGCAAGGCCTGGTCAGAAAATGTCACGTGAGAAGATGATTGGTTGCTAGGATTCAAACCAGCAATTCTTTTTTCAGGCACTTCATCCATGAGGTCAAATGAGTCTTCTTTTATATCTTTTATGTACAAAAAAGGACACCTTTGAATTATGACAATTTTTAAACACATCTACGGATCAGATAAGTATGACCATAGTGTAGGATAAACTGTACGATGTAACTTAGATACAAGAGAAAATATATGGGAATAATGCGCAGTAAAGATAGAAGGGAGTGGATTACGAGCTACAGCAAGCAAAACAAAAGACTAAAAAGGTAGAAATACTAATATAAAGAACATGTAGAGCTCAACAAACAAAAGTGGTGGAACCCAGTCCAGCTCGGGATCCCAAGTAAGAGCCCATTCACACCAGGGCTGTTGCGGATCAGCGCTGTTAACGTGCCGATCTAAAAGGAAGGTTTTGGGAGTTTTATTGCGTTTCAGCGCTGAAATGCAATTAAAACCGCACGGTTCCATTGAAACCTGTATGGAAACCACACTGATCAGCACGGCAAAAATAGTGCAGGGAGTAGCTCGGGGGGGCGGCAGTTCGGATCGCACAGAGCAATGTATGGGATCGTTTATGTTGATTATATAGTAATCAACTACTTGGACACAGTGATGATGGTAATGTTTCCTAAGGTGTTGGAAAGATCCAAGGCCATCATCAGATTGAAAATTCCCAAAATGGGTCAGACCACATTTGTTCCAAGGTGTAAAGGTCTTTGGAGACTCCAGGGCCAGAGATAATGGCAGGATTTCAAAGGAAGGAGAGCATAAGAAGGTTGGGAAACACCAGTCCTGAGGAATATTTAACAGAGTCCCAAAGGTGTAAGGAAGGGGATATGACAGGATTGGATATGGTAGGTCTATGCTTAGGTGGGAGCCACAGAAGGTTGTCTGCTTTCACAGGAGAGAAGATTTCCGGTTCAATGGCAACCCAATGGGGGGAGATTCAGAGGTCGCATGATATTTGGTAAGTTGACCAATCTGAGCAGCAAGATAATATTGGGAAAGATGGGGTACTCCCAATCCCCCTTGAGTCTTATGCAAGAATAAAGGTCTTTCACAGGAATCCCCGTATGCCGATTATCCCAAATAAAACGGCTGACCTGTGATTGTAGGGCTGCAAGTGCAGGGGTAGGGATTGCCACAGATAGTACTGTCAAGATCCAGAGCACCTCCAGGTGGCGCAGGAGCCAGGTCCTGCAGTACCTGTGCTCGCCTGCAGGTGTCTCCAGGCAGCCAGGAACTATCAGGTACCAGACCACCACTGGGTGGTGCCGGAGCCTGCGACTCCAGTGCTCACCTGCAGGTCTCTCCCAGCTGCCAGCGGTTATACACCACCTGGTGCTTTCTGGGAGGGTATTTAATCCCTCCCTACAGTCAGGACTGTGGCTCAGTATCCTGTCACCTTTCCCTGACTGAGTCCTGTGCCCTGAGCCTGTTGCCATTTCCTGTGAATCCTGAGTCCCACGTCCTCGAGTCCTGTTACCTTCCTGTACCCTGACCCTTTGCTCCTCTGGTCTTGCCCTGCTCCCCAGGTTTACCTGGCTTGTATACCCTGGGTGTGTATTCAGCTATTTGCTCCTGGTTTAGATACTTTGTTATCTTTTGTATGTGTTTGTGGTTATATTTAGTTGGTTACTTTAATTACTTGTGCTTGCTTGTAGGGGTTGTTGTGTTTGTTTTGCCGTTTACAATAAATTATATACAGCTCATTGATCTTGTCTAGTGTGGTCATACTAATTTGGTATTCCTGCGTGGGTACCTGAATGTAGTTTGGGTAACAATGTCATTTTTATGGCAGCTATACTGCACAGCTACGAAAGCTAATGATTCAACCATAACGAGACAGAGATTTTGAGTTTCATGTACGTAGGGGGAAATTGGCTGCATAGCTACTATGTTAGTTAGTTAAGTGGATCCCTAGGTAGTAGAGGGACACACCATTGGATACGGAAGTGTTCCTGCAATGATCCCACAGTAGTCGGGGGAAGAGAGATATCAGGAATGGACTTCGACTCACAATCCCAAAAAGGAGGCAAAAGTAATTAAAGGATACTTTTTTTTCCCTGTTAGCACTTACCTTAAATGATGTTTCTTAATTCGATCTTTTTTTCTGTTTTCATCTGCCCCACCAGCTGTGCGGTGGCTCTCCGATCCAGCGCTGACTCCTCTCTGCTTGCAGGTACTTCCGATCCAGCGGTGTCTGCATGCGCGGGGACGCGTCCATTGACTTACCTTGCGTCTCTGCTCGTCTCCCGGCCGAGAATCCGAACTGCGCATGCGCCCGCCCCAAGATGCTTTGCGGCCGCCCGAGCAGTTTTGGATTCTCGGCCGGGAGCGCGCGGCGATAACAGGGTAAGTTTAAAGCGATGTTAAAGCATTTTTTTTTTACTTTTTGCAAGTATCTACTGCTTGATAGCAGTAGATATAGGCAAAAAAACTGAGGGTTTAGAACCCCATTAAGTATGCCCATAAGGTTGGGTAAGGAAACTAGCGGGTTGGGGCAGCAAGTATGTTTAAAACATAAATTCCAATAGAGCCTTATTAGTAGGGATGCACCGATATATCGGCCGCCGAAACATATCGCCTGAAAATGGCACTTTTGACATAATGCCGAAAGAGCCATGTTTCGGCCGATACATCGGCGCATCCGTAATTTATTTTCTCCCCGCTGGGCGCTGCTCTATGTCCCAGCGGGGAGAAAAGAAAGTGAGAGCCGGCCGAGCGCTGCAGGACGAGAGCGCTGTGAGCGGCCGGCGTCTCTCCTCCCACATCGGAGGGGGCGGAGACAGCGCTGTCACAGGAGGCTGGGCTTTCCTCTCTACACGGCTCGATCAGCCTCCTGTGACAGCGTGTCACAGAGAAAAGCAATGTACACACACACTCAGTGATCGCTGAGTGTGTGTACATAATTGAGGATATGTTATGTTAACTATATCCTCAATTATGAATGAATGGGAAGTGATCTACATCACCCCCATTCATTCATGATTGTGGTTATAGTAAATGCCGAGAATCCGAACTGCGCATGCGCCCGCCCCAAGATGCTTTGCGGCCGCCCGAGCAGTTTTGGATTCTCGGCCGGGAGCGCGCGGCGATAACAGGGTAAGTTTAAAGCGATGTTAAAGCATTTTTTTTTTACTTTTTGCAAGTATCTACTGCTTGATAGCAGTAGATATAGGCAAAAAAACTGAGGGTTTAGAACCCCATTAAGTATGCCCATAAGGTTGGGTAAGGAAACTAGCGGGTTGGGGCAGCAAGTATGTTTAAAACATAAATTCCAATAGAGCCTTATTAGTAGGGATGCACCGATATATCGGCCGCCGAAACATATCGCCTGAAAATGGCACTTTTGACATAATGCCGAAAGAGCCATGTTTCGGCCGATACATCGGCGCATCCGTAATTTATTTTCTCCCCGCTGGGCGCTGCTCTATGTCCCAGCGGGGAGAAAAGAAAGTGAGAGCCGGCCGAGCGCTGCAGGACGAGAGCGCTGTGAGCGGCCGGCGTCTCTCCTCCCACATCGGAGGGGGCGGAGACAGCGCTGTCACAGGAGGCTGGGCTTTCCTCTCTACACGGCTCGATCAGCCTCCTGTGACAGCGTGTCACAGAGAAAAGCAATGTACACACACACTCAGTGATCGCTGAGTGTGTGTACATAATTGAGGATATGTTATGTTAACTATATCCTCAATTATGAATGAATGGGAAGTGATCTACATCACCCCCATTCATTCATGATTGTGGTTATAGTAAACAAACAATGTTCTCATGTTATCAATGAACAGGAACACTCATAGAGGATTCCTGTTCATTGATAACAGGGGGCATAGAAAGAGAGATTGAGGACTTATATTTCCCCAAAGCCCCTAAAAGTTAAAATAATAAAAAAAATTAATAAAAATTAAAAATGAATATAAAAAATTTAAAAAGGTTTATAAAAAATAAAATATTTTAAAAAATTGAAAAAATAAAAAAAACATTTTCGGTTTCGGCCTGACATTTTGTTTTATTTCGGTTTCGTTTCGGTTTTAAAATTTCCATTTCGGTGCACCTCTACTTATTAGTTTTACCCACTGTCAGTCCACTGTAGCCGTGCTTTGTCAAACAACGGAACCTTTAAAGTAAGTTTTCATTTGTACAGTTTGTAATGGTTTCAACAGTTAAGAATTGAAAATTCAGGGATATACATCATGCTGCAGATTCCCTGAGCTAGCATGTGTTT
Organism: Nanorana parkeri; assembly: GCF_000935625.1. Classification (NCBI taxonomy): domain Eukaryota; kingdom Metazoa; phylum Chordata; class Amphibia; order Anura; family Dicroglossidae; genus Nanorana; species Nanorana parkeri. Next base: position 2,688,784 of record NW_017306327.1, on the reverse strand, counting down.
TAACTTTCCAGAAATTGCACAAAACTCAAATATTAGATCTGGGTGAGGATGCCCTTTAATCCTCAAACAGGCTGAATGATTCATGAAAAAAAGTGAAGGTGGTACCACTGCAGGCTGCAGAATGAAAGAATACCTGACTGGACCCTATAGTGAAAAGGACCTACATTGCCTGTGCTTATATAGCTGGAGGCGTCATAGACTGCTGAATATCCACTGTGTAGATTATGATTTTCCTTACAGGTGCTAAATATTTTCTATGCCTTGAAATAGAACAGAAGCCAAAACTATCAGTCAGCTTCTTTTTTTTTTTTTTGCCCATCTGTGTTCCACTGGGAAGTTTTTCCTTCACTTCCACAATGGAATATGAAAGGAAATCCCTCCAAAGTGAGAAAATGACAATTGTCACTGAAACAAATGGAACTCAACAGAACTCAAACTTTTGGATGATTTTCCCTCCCGGACAATGGCAGTGCTCACCAGGACAAACAGAAAGGGAGAATCACAATTTGTTTTACCCACTCACCACTCTACCCAAAAACGTACAAAATTAATCTGGCTTTAGATGCACTTTAAAGTAGGATCACAGGACAGGAAGTGAGGAAAGGTCTTCCCAAGGAAGCCACAGACGGTAATAAACATGACAGGGGATTTAAGCATTCCACACTCTGTCAAATTCCATACATAAAAAGGTAAATCTTTTTTTTAAAAAAAAGGTACTGCTTCGGCACAATTATTATTTTAGATGCTCCCTATAAACAGCAAATCTTCACTTTAAAGTACGGTATGTCAGGGCAAGGTTAAAAAAAATAAAAATATATGCAGTACATCTTTGCACATGCCCCCTTGTTTTATCCCTTTAAGACCCTGCAATAACAGAAAAATACATGGCGTTCTACCATAACTGCACTCAGCTCCCAAGTCCTTTTGTGGAAGAACTAAGGAGGCCTATTAAGAGAATACAGGAAGTGTGACACAAGACCGCTCTGAATTTCTGACATGATCAACAGGTATTTATTGAATTTCAAAGACATATCAACATGCCAGACTTTAATGGTACCACAACCCTGGTAGTTCTGCCACTGACTCGAAACTATACAAATCCCAGAAATCCACTATACAGCAATGCAGAATAATAATATGAAGCTACATACTCACTGTGTTGCTCACCAGGGCTCTGTGGCATCTCAGGAGGCTGTGCAGAGTCTGACCAGGGCTGTAACAAGGTCTCAGGCGGCTGTGCAGGGTCTGACCAGGGCTGCATATGGGTCTCTCCAGGGCTGTACGGGCGGGTGTGGGGCTCTCCAGGGCTGTGCCGGTCTCTGCGGGCAGATGTGCGGCCGGACCGAAGCTGCCAAAGACAGCCGCCGAAAGCTCTGCAGCAGGCTACCTGAGATCCCAAGGAAGTGTGGGACCTCAGGCAGCTGAATCTATTTAATAATGTAAAGCGCTGGTATCGGCAGTTAGTATTGGGGCATTTTCACAAAAAGAAAATACCTAGTATCGGCACGGACACTGATATGAGTATTGGTATTCTACACCGATACTAGTATCGGTGCATCCCAATTAATTTTTGTTGATTGTTAAACTTTTCTTTAAAGCTACCATTCATATTTCTATGATATATATCCACACCATACCTAGAAATCTCGGAGGGCTAATCTCATTTTAACACTGGACCAGCTACACAATACTAGTTAACATCAAACACATTATCATAGTCTCTCATAGCTAAGGTGTGAACAGCCATTGGCTTGCATGGAAATGTGTGTTTTGCATGTTTTTACGTGACTAGGTCTGCGCGTAAAAACCCTCAGGTACGATTCAGGCCTCAAGGAACCTTGCCTATTCATGGTAGTAAGTGAGCTGTTAAAGATATCCAAGAAAATCCCAAAAGTATCATTAAGCCTTTATTTGTTGCATATATCTACTGCTAGCAAGCAGTAGACATATGCAAACACATTAAAAAATACATTTTAAATACATTTTTTTTTTAAAGTTACCGAACAGGTTATTTACCTGCGTCTGCGCCCCTCGCTTCTGTCCGAAGATTCTCGAGCGGCCGCGGGGCGGGCGCATGCGCAGTAGAGATCTTCGGCCGTGAGGAGAGACACCGGGTAAGTCAGTCAATGTAGACAGCCCGTCAGCGTGCACGAGTACAGACACCGTGGGACCCAGACGGGGCATTTTGTGAAGGATGGGGATGATGTCTCAGTAGCACCTCACTTCTCTAATTGCATCCTCCTCTTACTGCCCAAAAGACTCGGTTAGGTGTAGGAGCAAGGTGCTGCAAGGTAGGATTTTGTATACTTTTCAGAAGCCCTCCCCACATAAACATGCAAATTTCAATGAGAATTTACACTGCCAGTGTGTAAATTATTATATTTTTTCACAGTGGATTCCCCTCTCAGTTCCTCCAGGGCTGACTGGACAGACAGACAGGAGGGGCTGGGCACAGCTGGCTCTACAGAGGTTAATCAGGTAGCAGGGTGGATACCAACAATATTGTTGGGATCCTTCCCCGCTGCAGTGCAGCTCTGCGCTGTCAGTATGACTTTTGGGTCACAGTAGGATACTGACTAACCTCCTCCTGTGACCCAAAAGTCATACTGACAGCACAGAGCTGCACTGCAGCGGGGAAGGATCCCAAAAATATTGTTGGGATCCACCCTCCTACCCAAAAGAGAACTAATGCCAAAAAAGGTTTGACCATCGTTCTTTTTTGTAAAGTAGACTCTAATTTCATACTATACAGGGCATAGCAGGGGCACATGTGGTTTTTGACAATGAAAGGAAAAGCAAAACTAAACTGCAAAAGGTAATTTTCACCACATGTTTTCACGAACAATCATGATAGGTCACTAGTGTAAAACAAAGGATATTCATGAATGAAACGGGTGGTTCAGAGTGTTGTAAATATGTTGAAGTATACGTTACCATGTAGCATATTCTATAGAATGTAAATTAGCAGTTAATCACAGGTTTTCCGGGAAGGAATAATGAACAGTTCGTGCCATGGTCAAAATCACTTGCAAGTTTAGACCACAAATTAAACAAAAAAAGTAATTAAAAGGGAGCCCCATATGTACTCAGTCAGTAATGAGTATAATTGCATTCAGTAGGCTTAGCGAGAGTGGTGTAGCAGCTGAGCACTACCTATTAACAATACTTCTATCAGCGTATGCCTCTTGGGCAGCATCCCATTTGCCACCATGTTTCTAATATACACACCAACACACCCTGCCACTTTGTTCTACCAGGCTTTCTGCATGAATAGGGATGAGCGCAAGGAACTGTGCCTTTTGTTTTGCAGAACGTATTGACAACAGCAGTTTATGAATAATGCTGCCTTTACATCAGCTCATAACACAAGTACAAAGTGGTGACTGTACTTTAAACCATCTGCCTATCGCACAGGGCAGAGGAAGCATAACACTCTCTATTGTGTTCTAGAGCTGCTCAAAATTCATATACCGTATCTTGGCCAAATGATCATTTAAGAAGCTTTGTTTTATTTGCATTCTGTGGTACAATAAATACCAGCCTTCCATATAAAATCAGGAGTCAAGGAAAGAGATTTTCCTTGCTCAGACTAAATCTCCTACCCCCATCAATAACAATCCAAATAAAACCCTGGGGGTAGGAGAGTTCTCGTCCAATCATCAAGGTGCATGCATGCGAGGATTATTGATCACACTTTGGATATTCATCTTGATTCATGGACACTAATTAAAACTGTCTGTATGAACACTTAGACATCTGTACCTATGTCGAAAAGGCTATGCAGCTTTGAATGGTACTGACCGGTGAATATAAGATAAGCTAGATGAATACAAGATAGGTAGTCAGGCAGTCCAAAAAGGTACAGCTGTCCTTGAATATCTAAGGACAACTTTCACAAACATACTATATATATTTATTTATTATCTTTAGAAACCTCCCGTATCCTTCTAGATTTAGTGAATGAAAAAACTCATCTAAAAGTTTCTTGAATTTATTAACGCGGTCAGAGGATATGCACCTGAACCGATCCTTCTAGCGATTCTCCCCTCCGCTGCAGCGGTCCAAGGATCCTCGAGTCACAACATCCAATACAATGTGTATAGTACGTGAGGACACTGAGGGTCATACTACTGATGCACCTTAAAGTTGCCCATACACCTTACAACCATCGCACGATGGTTGCAAGGTAATTAAAATCTCGTACCATCTGTCCATCTTGGACAGGCAGATCGTACTTGCGATCATCGCTGATTGCAGTGCTGAGCGGGCAGTGTGCGCTTGCACCAGCCCGTGAGGCATTCGTCTTCCGACCACGCCAGCAACCTGCCAAAAATCAACCGATTTTCGCCAGGTTTTCCACCGTGCTCGGAAGATGAAAGTCGTGCGACCTTACAGTAGAAGCGGTCGTACGCTGCCCATACACCTGCCGATTAACGTACAATCGCGAGATCACCCGCAATTATCGTACGATGATCGTAAGGGGTATGGGCACCTTAAGCCCTCGTTCACACCTGAACGTTTTGTAGCGCGTTCTACGCTCGACGAACGCTCTACAAAACGCTCAAAAATATAAATCCCATTGTATTCAATGGACTCGTTCCCACCTTGGCGAATTTCCGCCCGTCCCTAACGCGCTACAAAATGGCCCACGCCTGAAAAGGTACATGTACTACTTTGGGCCGTTTTTTTGCGCGTTTCCATTGGGATACAGCCAAGTAGCCTTCGGAAACGCACGTTTGTCACGCGACTTTTTACCGCGAATCGCGGTAAAACCACGCGACAGACGCGCATATGCAATACGCCTAGGTGTGAACGAGACCTAAGAGGCAGGAGGGAGGATGGCAACAGCCGGCCAGCTCCAAGGTCCAGGCGAACATAAAACTTTTTTTATGTTAGTCCCTCATCCCCTAAATGAGCACTTAACCCTTGCAGTTGCGGAGGTTGCCCACTGCAAGGGTTAATAAAAGTTTTACCTGGAGTTGTTCTTTAAATTATAGTTCATCACTGGGACACAGATGAGAGCAAAGCATACCTGGAGACTTAGCATCATCCAATAACAGTGTTAGTCCAATGGCTCAAAACTAATCTAAACTTCTCTTGAGGGCCGGTGCATACCTAGGCGATTTATCGCGCAGGTTTGAGTTGCGCGTTATCATGTAAAACACAGATTCGCATTGAAGTCAATGGAGGCTGTTCACACCTTCGCGGTTTGTCACGCGACTGAAATTGCCTGTCATGCGAAAAGATGCAGGAACTATTTTCAGGCAGCTGTCGCGCAGTTTGGGTCCTATAGACATCTCTATGCATTGAAAACCGTGCAGTTTACAATGAACAGTCGTTCGCGAAAACAGCTCAGCATCTGAATCGCCTAGGTGTGAAAAAAATAAAAAATAGAAGCATTCTACAACATAAATGTCAACAATTAAACTTGTATCACCATATTCGAGTACAGTACATCCTCTTATACATGAGAGTATTAATGCACACATATATGCAAGCACAGTAGAGAATAGATTTTTCTCTTTCAATTCCTTCGTAAAAAAAAAAAAAAATGTTGAATCGTTTTTCTATTGTAGCACAATATGGCTGTAATTCAATCTTTACAGCTGATACAAAACCTCTGCGTCGCTCTTTTTATGTTTTGGCATCTATACTTATTCCTAAAGTGAATAGAAATTCAATTTAAAATTCCATGCTCTAATCACATTAGACTTATGGCTGAAAGGCAGAAAGTTCATACCCACCAGTAATGCGATTACCTCCTCGTCCTATCCGATATACCAATTATCATTCTGACACAACATACAGAAGTCTACCAGCCTCCTAATACTGCATTAGGTATCCTGCATAATACTCCTCATAATAGAAATCCATTGGAAAACTTGCAGCTGAAAACCATCATTTTGGTAAATTGTACAAATAGGGATTAGAGCAAATCGCTTTCAAACTAAGTTCTTCAACACATTAATGGGTCATGTTCCCACAAGCTGGATTAAAGGAAAAGCGCCAGCACTCACAGGATGCAAAATTCTTGCTCATTTTCTTTTGACATGCGTCAATCAAACCACAGGGTCCCTCCTCAGGGTGACATAGTTAGCCTATATATTACATTATTACTATAGATTAATATGTCACCCTGAGGAAGGGACCCTGTGTGGCCACAAAACGTTGGTTTGATCGACGCATGCTGAATAAAAATGAACCAGTTTTTCGCAGTGAGTGCCGGTGATTCCTTTGACCTATTTTGTGAGAGCACACGACGCCATCAGTGTCATAACTTCGAGCACTGCTATTGGGAAAGAGAAAGGTCTACATAACCGTATGGAGTGCAGGCAACAAACCACAACCCTTGATGCTCCCACAAGCGACCTCTCAGCAGGCTCTGCTGCCTACACTCACCAGCCCACAGCCTTACTACTGCTTACTGGACTTAGACACTACCAGTAAGAGTTCCCAGTAGTGCCCCCTTACAATTCCTTCTGTGGTTTTCCATCTTTTCCCAACTTGATAACAAGTGGTCAGAAGTCCGACTCCCAGCCTCATCACTCATAGAACAGCCTCCTGTAACTGATCCCGATTACCCAAAAGACAATAAAAGTATGGCAGGCTATTTAAAGCTGAACTCAGTCTTGTACAGGCTCCTCTCCTGTACGGAAATTGCTTACTCTGATTTCACTGCTTCTCGCATAGTGCAGTAATTCCTGCAGCAAGTCAGATAGAACCCCAACCTAATTTCCTGTCTGGAGGATGTCCTGCCTCATCTAGCCCAGGGGTAGGAAACCTTGGTGCTCCAGCTGTTGTGGAACTACAAGTTCCATGAGGCATTGCATGACTCCGACAGCCGCAAGCGTGACCCTCAGAGGCATGATGGGATTTGTACTTTCACCAAAATTGGAGCACAGAGGTTGCCTATCCCTGATCTAGCCCTTTCCTCCACAGCTAGGCTCACTATGGCCTGCTCCTTTCATGCATCAGATTTCAGTTTTCAATCATGGAGGCTCAGCATCACATGTGGGTGTTGCCTAGAATGGTCTTCATACAGATACAATGGGGGGAATTTATCAAAACTGGAGCAGTTGCCTATGGCAACCAATCAGATTCTCTTCTCTCTTCAGTCTGTTCAGTTAAGATTTGAAAATTAAAAGAGAGATGCTGATTGGTTGCCATGCACAGCTGCTCCAGATTTTGTCTGCTCCAGTTTTGATAAATTCCCCTCAATATGTTTTGCAATGCCCAATCCCTCAGACTGACCTCCACCAAATAAAGGAATTTTCATAACCCCTCTTGCATCAGACCCCTGCTTGTATCAAGTCGGAGATCTTGAGTACTGAGGTGAGGTGGGATGGGGAGGTGATGTTTTCAGGGAGCTATGTGAAGCACCCTGTTGGTCCCTCCCACCAGCCATGATCTCCCTAGAGAAGTACACCGATCTAGTGTCATCACTATATGCAACATGGGAGACCACAGGGAAAAAAATAGTGACAATGCAGCAACATATCATTCATGCTTTTAAAATTGCAGCATCTTTTAGAGCCTTGGTTCTCAACTGGTGGGTCCTGACCCATAAGTGGGTCGCCGCATGCCTTCCACTTTTCTAGGTGAGAGACTCCTCTGCCGAGAAATATGCTGCCCAGCGGCGAGTGTCAGCTTGAGGTGGGATGGAATGGGGCAAGGCTGCGAGGGAGGTCCATCCACAACGTGCATTGCTTACAGCTCCCTCACGTGTCCTGTAGAGGTGCCTGGACCGGAGTGATGTCACATTCTGGCTCCCGGAACCTCTACAGGGCACGCAAGGGTGCTGTACAGGCAATGCACATATGGATGGAGCTCCGTCACAGCACAGCAGCCTGAACCTAAGGCTGAGGATCCACTCCAGTTCTCATGAGATAGGGACCCTGTCAACAATAAAAACCCGACAGGTCTTCTAATAATGTGATGATAATGTGTTTTTTTTCATGAGGTACGAGTCAAACATTTGACATGTCATCATAGTATGTCACAATGTGTAAAATGCTGAGAAATATAGGGCAAAATGTAATATAAAAGGGCTAACCATCAGCATTAGATGATCAATGTCAGGCTGAGCCAAAGTCAATTTCATTAGAAAATGACTGCATCTCTGTACGTCTATAGATGAACAGAACCTTTGAAACTCTCCCTTGTTGACTGACCTTGAGGGAAAAAAAAAATGATAGACTGAAATGGATTTCCCGGAACACTGCTTCTGGTGGCCAACAATAAGCCTGGCACGTTGCAGTGCAGTCAAACACATTGCGGCCAGGAGGTGCATTTGGGTTGCCATTCAAATGAACTAACACAAGGTAGGTGCGTTGTGCGGTAGCATGCGCTACTCATCTGGAATTGCAATAAATGCACCACATTGGTGTGGGCAGCTATTAGTTGCCCCCATCACAGTGCCCGCTTACATTAGTTGACCCCATCACAGTGCCTCCTTACTTTCGCAATTAATGCAAGGAGCAACTCTGATGGGGGCACCTAATGTCAGGAGCAACTCTGATGGGGGCACCTAATGTAGCCTCTCCGATTGGAAGACCTAATATACGGGTGCACTCTGATGGGGACAACTAATGTAAGGGGAATAGGACAGGACAGGAGATTTGGACCCTCTGCTTAAAGAAAAGTTTAAAATGTCAAAACACTCAGCTGAGCAGCAGAATAGTAGAGTGAGACAGAACAAGCTCTATAACAGGGGTCACCAAGGCTTGCGTACATGCCAGATATACTGCACTGTGCCCAAATAACTTGATGAAATGTCACAGAAAAAGTAAACTGTGTGATGTGCCCATGCTGTAGCGTAGCTGCTGGTGTGAATTCAGCTGGTGGCCTTGCAGTCAGACATGTACCGAGTGACTGTTCTGTCAAGACCACCATCTGAATTTCTGCTAAAAAAAAAAAAAAATGTCACCTGACCTCCATGATTGTTAACTCAATACCCCTGGCCTAGATTATTCAATTTTGAGTGTTCAGCTAAATTCTGATTACGGTGTGCCCTGAGGATGTTTGAATTGTTCTTTAAACTAGCCATACTCTAAACCTACGAGCAGCTCATTACACGCAAAGAAAGAAAAGATTCTTTATGCCAGCAAAATGTCCTCTAGCATCTTAGGGCATTTCTGCAATCACAGGGCCTCAGGTAGGAATTGCCATACATGGACTATCTGGACTCCTATTTAGCATTAACAAACAGGTAACAACTAGGGATGCACCAAAATTTCTGCCAAAAATGGTACTAAGGCCGATAGTACCATAACGGCCGAAAATAACGGCCGAAAATGAGGCCGAAAATTCAGTGCAGCTCCTGTCCTCCCCACTGTACACCAGTCTGTGTCCACTACGATGCTTGCTGCTCTCCCCTGCCTGTGGAGGCGGAGGCAGTGGGGATCCAAGGGAACACAGAGGATTCAGCAGCCAGCGCCCAGTGGGGAGGAGAGAAGCTTTCAGGATGTCCAGCAGGGCAGTGTAGAGAGGAGACAGCAGTCAGTAAGCCGAGTGGGGCGTTGGGAGGCGGAGAGAGCCTTCAGTTGTCACAGGAGGCTGAGTTCTGCTCTCGCACTTCCCCGCTCGGCATCCTGTGACAGGCGGAGCAGGTAGACTAGCAAGCGGGTTACAAGCGCTCAGCAATCGCAAATGATCGCTGAGTGTTTGCATATAACTGAGGACATAGTATGCTTACTGTATCCCCAGTTACGAACGAACAAGAAATGCTCTACATCACTTCCTGTTTATTCATGATTGTGTACATAGTAACTGATGCTATTTCCACTGTTTAAGAATGGACAGGAGCACTCAGGATAGAGGTTCCTGTTCATTCATAACAGGGGCTGCAGAAAAAAAATAATTATGACTCTGTGTCCTCAATCTTGTTTTCTATTTTAAGAAGGGAAAATATCAGGGGTCTGTTTAGACCCCTGCTATTTCCCCAAAGCCTCCAACAGTAAAAATAACACAAAATAAAGTTAAAACAAATAAAAAAAAAAATAATTAAAGAGGTTGAGGAAAAAAAAAGTCGGTTTCGGTTTGACAAATTTTTTTAGTTCGGTCTAAATATTTAATTTTGGTGCATTCCTAATAACAACCATGTCGATATAGGGGAAAAGCTGTAGACACATCATCAGCAAATGCAGAACAGTTTTAAATTCATGTTCTTCCGTCTACATGTGCCACTACAATATCCTCTCAGAAATTACAATAGGGATGTTTTCATCCAGCTCCAACATACACATCTATCCTAGAGACTGTGTCTGGTAGTTGGCATGGTTTCTTCACACCGCCCTACTAGAAGTCCCTAGAGAGAGCAGTCATTACATCTGCAAAGATAAACGCATAAGGGAATAAGCTCTGAAATAGCCAATCCTTTCCCTGAATGCACAAAAACATTTACACCTTTGACCACAATATCAGCTCTTGTTTTAAACAACCTGGCAGGGAGGAACAAGAGCTAGATGATGCTCCTCTACAAATCTGGGAGGGGTAGGTGATTCGGTAAAGTGAGCCTAATTGTGTTCCATTCTACAGAACCTTGAAGCACACACCATTCATTGGCATCATAATTTCCTTCACTTAACAGTATTGCTTGAAGGGGACTTCCAGTACAATGGATTGCAAGGAGAAGTCAAGGACATTTCAAAAAAGATTTATGGTTCTTGCATAGAGAAAATACAATACAATGGCAGACAAATCCGTGCACTACTTGAAGAGCAAAAAAACATTGTTTTTCCTTGTGCATATTGACCATGTCATTAGTGCTTGGGTTATAGGGAGGTCAAAACTAACCCTGGTGGAGTATATGCATGCAAGCTAATAGATGCACATGCAGCTAAAATCATTACTGCCATTAACATCTTTTAAAAGGAGAATACAAAACGTTTTGCAGTTTATCAATAAAAGCAAAAAATAAAAAAACCAAAAACAAGCAAAAAACAGAAAATAATCATTAGACAGGACGACTGTTATTATATATTATTATAAAGCTGCAATTCCAGTTCCAGTAAAAGATCCGCTGCCCAGCCTGCGTCACAAAAGAAGGTAAAACAAATCTGAAGATAGAAGTATAAAAAAAGGGGCTAAACATATTTTACAAATAACATAACTCAAGTAGATCTAATATGCGGGTGATACAAATGTTTTGATATTTGCCTTAAGTTTTGAAGGAGACCTTAGCAGCACAATTCAAAGAACTTCCATAAAAGCAGCTTAATCGACCTGTGTGCATAGCACAGGGGTGGACTTATTAATATGGAATTCAGGAGCCAGTCTGTTCAATCCAGGAGCCAGCATTTTTTTAGAACCCTGCTCCATTGACAACTAAAGAAAACCTCAAATGTTAGGCGCCAGCTGTAATATTTAAAGGAGAACTATGAGATGAGTGATTTCCACTCACCTCATAGTTCTAGCCGACCTGTGACAATGAGACTGTCACAGGTCGGCTCAGTAGATCGGGAGGTGAGCGAACACATACCGGGTTCACTCACCTCTCGATCCCGTCACGGCTCTCTGCCGTGACAGGGGGAGGGGCTGGATTCCCCTTTTCCCGCTCCGATCTGCCAGCGCTGACTGGCTGAACGGACGGGGGAGGGGGCAGCTGGCTCTGCCTCTAGATAGGCAGAGCCAGCTGTCACTCACGCAGCTGGGCGGATCTCAACGTCTAAGTCGGGATCCGCTCCGGCGTCTCAGTATACCGCGAGCTGTAGCGGGAGGACGCTAGTTTGTGTCCTCGCGTTACCCTAAGGAGAACTATGGGGAAAAACACTGACCCCCATAGTTCTCCTTAAGGCTGGGTTCACACCTAGGCGTATTACGTATTCGCGACCGTCGCGATTCGCGGTAAAAAAATTGCGCGACCGTCGCGCGATTCCGAAGGCTACTTGGCTGTATCCCAATGGAAAACGCCCTCCAAAACGGCCCAAAGAAGTACATGTACTTGTTTGGGCATCAGCCGTTTTGTAGGGCGTTCAGACGGGCGGAAATACGGAAAGGTGTGAACCATAGAAAACAATGGGATTTTCATGGTTGTACGTTTTGTAGAGCGTTCATAGAGCGTTGAACGCCCGACAAAACGGAAAGGTGTGAACGGGGTCTTAAGGAGCATTGGCTACCTGGCTCCTGGGATTTGTTCAGCCCTGGCATACCATTACAATAAATCCCTACACGGTGCCTATAGAGACCACTGCCTCCACTTGGGCAGCTGCAATGTTTCTCGCATCATGGTAAGAAATACTTAAAATGCAACTGAAGCCAAAACTTTTTTTTTCGTTTTGGATCGAGTGGAAAGAGATTGGAAGACCTGTCCGATTTTTATTGCTTTCTGTGCCCCATTAGGGAGACTCACACCCTCCATTTGTCTTGGTGAAAAAGAAAGTGAAAGCAAATCCCACATTTTGGGTCATCATCAGAACAGGAATGGATGGGAAATTTTCCAATGATTATACTTGTTCTGATGACCCAGAGGCGTGTTCAGTTGCTCAGCCACTGCAAGTGCTGAGTTAGCAAACCGCTGCTGAACACTGTGCTGCAACTTCGCACTAACAGCGGAAGTGAATGTGGCTGCAGAGTGCGGAGTGTGATGGAGAAGGTGGGGACAGAGCACCAGTGGCCATTTTGACTGTGGGCACAACTGGCAGCACTGGAGAAAGGTGCCTGAACCCTGATGGAGGAAATTAATTCAATGTGGGAACCTACAATTTAATGTTTTGGTGGACGAACACACCAAATATATTTGTTGGAAAATGATATTGATTAGTCCAAAATTATCATCCTCTGCCATTTTGCTTAGCACTATGCAGCTGCTGCAGTGAACTGAAGTGCTTCTTAACAGCTACTCAGCGTTTGGCTAAGGAACTGAACATGCCTCTGCTGACCATCAGGGATTTCCCTCACCTTGGAGAGATTTACTCTCACTTCCTGTTGAGGCAATTGGACAGGAAGTGAAGGGCAATCTCCCCAATGGAACGCATATACACACACACACACACAGATCTCGGAAGTGAGAAAGCTATAATTCAAAGCGAAGGCAATAAAGAAGGAGAAGGCACGCATGAAATCACGAGCAAAATTACTGTATGTATACATGCCACCTTCTCAATGAATCACACAAGTAGGAGGGACTCATCAATATATGTTAGCGTAGTTGTTTCTGCTAAACATAACTGCTGACTTTCCAGGAAAAGTCGATATTTGCATAATAACTATACAAGCTCAGCGCAGACAGACTGTTTTAGCAGCCTCACTGGCTGGAATGGATTTTGGGCCAAATGCAAAGAAACGGCTTGTGTCACCTATCAGTTGTATCACCAATAAAATTAAAAAAAATAAAAATAAAAAAGTACCCTATACCCACATTTCTTATTTCAGACATATTTTATCCTGTTTTTTTCTATTCAAGTATTTCATGAATACATGTGGAATTGTTAGATTTCCATGCGCTTGCCGTTTAAGCTGTTGCTCATTGTATAATATATCTTCTGCACAGCAAGGATATGGATTTACAATCACCCATGTAGATTGGTACTATCGCTTACAAAAATATAATTACATTATCATTACCTTAATAAAACCTGTATAGTATTTTGAATTTCTAGTATGAGCCAATATATTCTGAACGCACAATTACAAAACATTCCCGAAGATCTATATACACACACACATATATTTGAAAGGAAACAAGAAGTATGCAGTATATATTTTCCAAAGACTGATATTCTGCAATAACAAAGCACATGCATTATTAATCAGGCAGTTCATATATTCCCAGTATCAGGTATCACAGAAGCTTTCTGAAATTTACCGTAAGTACAAGGACAGGACAGCAGGATAGAAGGAGTATAAACAAACAAGGACATTACAAACCTTAGATAATATGGACCAGAACTGTTCAGGTTTTTATCCAGAGCATGGGCGCCAATACTGCGGCATCATTTTTTTTCCTTTGACAGCAGTATAGTCACTTTCTCTTTTCTTTATGCCCCCTGAACAAAGAAAAAAAGAATAGCATGAAATATCAGGACAATGCATTCACTATTATAGGAATTGATGCAATTTTTTATATAGCACCAACATATTCTGCACAAAAAAAAGACTAAAAAGGAAAAATACATATATTAAACAATACAGAAGATACTGGAGAAAATGCATATTGTGACGTTGTACAAGAAGGAAGCAAAAGGCAAATATGAATTCAGTTCTAAAAAACAAAAACAAAAACCACCCCAAAGCTGATGTACACAGTGCAGCACTTCACTTCCTTGAGCGCAGGATCAATATGTTTAGACCTAGAGGAACAGTCATCGCTAGTGGACATCGCTGTGTGTCAAATCCATCACTGCTTTGAAATTTTACAAATTCTAGATGGGTTTATTAGATTCCCTAAGGCTGATCATAGATAAGACTTTTCTTCTGTGACAACAAAGAGTCAATGCTTCATACAAGACCTGTGCAACCGTAACATTTTAATGGAGCTTTAAAAACACAAAATGATCAATTGAGTGATTTTCCATGGAATTATTAGTAGTTCCCATTGCCTATGCTAGTAATGTAGCAGATTGTATGCACTGTCCACCACTCAGAGAATACGCATGGCTATTGTCTTCATAGGGCCTGTTCACACATCGTGCAGTGTGACCTGCGCTGTGCCACACTGGATTAACGTAGATCACTGTTAGGAAATGATAGCTTTTTGTGTGTCTCATTCACACCACAACACTGTGAGCGGTGCACTGTGATAAAATGCAAACATGCTGCATTCTTTGGCAGCACACTGGATCACACAAAAGGTTGCAGTGGGCCATACCACTGTATGGGGAAGAAGAAGAAGAAGGGTACCCATTTGGGTACCATTTAAAATGAATGGCACTACACTGTGTTGCAGTAACGTGGTAAAACCTAAAATACTTTCTAAGCCACATCAATCTTTTTCAGAGTACTTTTATGGGGAAAGTTGATCTGAATGTGATGGTACTGGGCACTGTGCCACCCACATTTTCTACAAAATTCACAAGCCGGTCATATTTAAATCTCATGTTTACTCCTAAGCAGCCATGTTTAAGCCAGCTTTGACAATGTTTTGACAAGATTACACAGTAATGCAGAAGCATCATAAATCTTACTCAGCAGGATCTTCAAAAGACTATTGAGGACCTGTGGTAAATGGTCAAGTCATAAATAGTCCAGAGAGAAGTTGATGAATACGCATGTGACAGACTAGGAGATATTGACCTATGCTGACCTAAAATCGAACTCCAAGAACTAAAAACTTTATACATGTTTCATAACTCCTAACAATGTATTTAACGTCACAAAAAGTGCTTACATTTATTAGAAGATACCCATCGGGCGCCATTCACACTGGCGCGGTTGTCCTCACGTAGATGCGCAGAGCCGCTCTAAAACAGAAAAAAAATAATGCACTTTAAAATGTGCATTGTTCAGACATTTGCGGCGGCAGTGCAGTGTGAAACCACATGCCAAAAATAGTCCAAATAGTGCGATTTGTTGATGCTTTCCGCACGTTTAGGGCTACCACTGACTTAAACAAAAGCCCTTCGACACCAAAAATAAGGCGTTGTTCATTGTTTTAACAATTTTCTCTACATCTTGCTCTTAAAAAGGAGAACTATGGGGTTAAGGCTTTTCCCCATAGTTCTCCTTAGGGTAACAGGAGGACACAAACTAGCGTCCTTCCGCCACCCTAGGCTCAGTATGCTCACCTCATAGTTCTCCTTTAATGTTTTCCAAACTAAAAGTTAAAAAGAAAAAAACACAGCTTTCCCATGCTCGGATTGGTCAACAACCTCCTCTAAATATACTGCTTTATCATGCTCTGATTTGCTAATTGCTTCAAACAATCCAGTATAGGAACAACAATATTAATAATTTACTAGATAGAAAATCCACTTACTGTGGTCCATGTCAGGAGATTCATCAATGTACTTTTGCTTAACATTGACAATAAACTTTGCCAAACAAATGCTGTTGATATTGTGCCAGCAATTAAGAATTTGTACGTACTGTAAATGTAAACTGCTGTGTGGTTGCCCTTACACCTTGCTGCTGACTTTTTCAAAGCTCATCAATCAGAATATAAAAAAGGTATTCTTATATGTCTACAAGGGAGAAGGTGCCAAACAGAGCATGAAAAAGTACATGTTTCATTTGCAAGCACACCAGGAGCTGTCAAACTGCTTGATTTCATTGTGTTTTTCTAGCTTAAATGCATCTAATATAAGAGACATCCAGATTCCAGAACAAAACTGCCCATGGGAACCTAACCGAAGGCCAGCATTTAGCAATACGTTACTAGGCAGGAATTGTTTACAATTTACATATATTTTTTATTATATGATGTTAAGTGATGCAAATATTTTATGATAGGACATAAATCATTTGTAATCGCTTTGATTTTACTTTGTATAAAGTGTTTTCTAAAGAATCTGAATCCACACTAATGTACTCTTCTGATTCCAGAATACAAGTATATGAGGAAAAAAAAAAATTAATAATTACTAATTAGGTTTATCAATAAAGGATGACTGAGTAACGCTGGTTCTACTGTTAGTGCTCATGGCATTTCTGGGCTATGTAGAACACCGTCACATTCCAAAGCCATGCCTTTCATTTTAAATGGCACTCCAAAACACATATACCAGTAGACCTGGTCTTTTTGCAAATCACATTGCATAGAATGCGTTGTGGTGTGCTCAGGTAACAAAAATAGTGCAGATATATTTTGTCGAGACCCAGTGCGTGAATTCTACAGGGGTCTAGTTATAAACTTTTTTCACACAAGATTCACACATTGTTCCATTTGAATTCAATTAGAAAAAGGTATACATTTTGGACTGAAAAGTTGTGTTCATTTTGTAAAAAAAACAAAACACTTTTTAAACAGGCCCCCAAGTTTAATAAAAATGTAGAAAGGCTAATAAAGAGAGCAGAAGCAAGAATTGACTCATTAATATGCAGGTAATCAAAACTCCTGATTAGTTTATTTTAAAAATCTCTCTCTCTCTCTCTCATACATACATACATACATACATACATACATACATATTTTTTTTTTTAATAAACCCAAAGTAGGTATAGAGGCACTCACTGGTCTTGCAGCGGAGAGAAGTCTAACCATCAGCACTTTTATTGTCAGACAGACACTTTGACTCATCACTGCTGCAAGACCCATGAGTGCCTCTATACCTACTTTGGAATTGTACAGATATTTTTGTGGATGGGCACGGGACAGATAAATAGAGCTATAAAAAGTGTAACAATGCCAGTTATATTCAGAATACTGCAGAAAAACACAACCGTTTCTATTCATTGATACTATGGCAAAAACAAATCTACAGAGTACAACCATGAAATGCCCACATGAAAACCACTTACCTGCCAATGATAAAAGGCTTGTGTCTGTCCCACTAACAGTGTAACTATAGAAAAATCCACTAAGCATCTTTAATGAAGCATTAATTACTCTCAGGAAATCTCCAGCATGGCTTTTCCTGCAGAGGAGGGGTTATGCGAGGATGCAAGCAAATACCATGCTGAGCAGGGCAGCCAGCCAAACATACTCGTAAAACTATTGCGCTAGTCTCACGTTGGAGGCACAGAGAACATGGAAAAAAAGGTGCTGGGAAGCAGACGGAAGTGCTCACATGTCATCAAGATTTTACCAACACATCAAACAAGATGCTTTCTTACAATGCTCACGGATTTATATGTTAATTGGTTTGAAGCATGTAAAATTAATAAGATGGTACTTTATAAAAGACAGGTCTGGGTCCCACTGTTAAAAGCATTTGCTTCAGGACAGCCATGTGTGAATTTCTTGAATGACAAAAACTGATGGAAAATCTGAATATCTGTGGTAAGCTGTACAGGTTAATTAACAAGCAACAAAATTCCCCATAGGGAAACTGGTAGAGTGGCTGATAAAAGAAAGCTATCCTTTATCCTTTATTCTCACATACACAGAAAAAGAAACATGGGTGGAAAGTCAAATCGATTAAAGGTCTATTCACACTGTCTGCAATCGAGCTGCACTGGCCCTTGTTTCCAGCACAGCCCCAATACAAGACAATTGCCCATTCAAACCACCACATTACAGTAGGAACACAGTGGTGTACCCTCAAAAAAAATGTAAGGCATGCCTTTTTTCAACTGCCTCGCAACCCCGATATGCCCATAGAACTGAATGAACTTTTCCCATGTTATCACTTGTCACAATTTAAAAAGGAGAACTATGGGGTCAGTGTTTTTTCCCATAGTTCTCCTAAGGGTCACGGGAGGACATAAACTAGAGTCCTCCCGTGACCCAAAGCTCAGTATACCGCGAGCTACAGCTCACGGTATACTGATACCGCCGCAGCCGGGACAGATCCCATCATTACTGTTGAGATCCACCCAGCTGCGTGATTGATATCTAGAGGCCTTGCCAGATATACCCGGCCCCTCCCCCATTTGTTCCTCCAGTCAACGCTGTAGGATCGGAGCAGGGAGGGGGTGAATCCTTGCAGGGAGAAGTGAGTAACAGTTACGGCTCTCTGCAGGGACAGGATCGAGAAGTGAGCAAGTGACGTTATGTGTTCGCTCACTTCCCAATCTATTGAGTCGACATGTGACAGTTTCATTGTCACACGTCGGCTCGAACTATGAAGTTGAGTGAAAATCACTCACCTCATAGTTCTCCTTTAACCCTTTCGCTGCCAAGGATGTACGGCATACGGACCTACAAAAGTGCTTTCAGCTGGCCAGCTCAGTATGCCGTACGGACCTGGCATTTACAGTTCTACTATAAGCTTATAGTTGCAGTGCATGATCTTTTTTATTTATTTCTCTAAAAAAAAAATTAACTGTGGCATTGTGATACCTTGTGTTGCAATTAAATATACACCTGTATCATTTTATCACAACACAAAAACAATTTTTTACATAAGTCGATTTACAGTTTTGCATACCTTCATTTTTTTACCTTTTCGCAAAAAGGCGCAATTACAAATTTGCTAATATTTGTTATTTATTAACTCAATACAGTTTTATCTTTTAGATTTAGTCAAAAAATATTTTTTTTTGTGCACGGATACTGATTTTGGTGTGTTTTAACACATGAATTGTGTATTTTTATCGGTTTAATATTAATTTGAGAAACATTTGCGCAATTATCGCAGGGCCTACAAATTTAGTATCACCATCTTTTTATTCTACCGGGCCTGCGCTTTCAGAAAATATATGGTTTGGGGGG
>NW_017306327.1:2665449-2669525 GCF_000935625.1 Nanorana parkeri | reverse complement strand
TTGGCAGGGAAAGGAAAAAAAAAAAAAAAAAAAAAAAAAAGGGAGAGAACACTGGTGACAGTTGCTATTTTTTAGGGCGCATAATATTAGCACAACTGTTTAATCAAAACCAAATGCACAATATAAAATACCCATTTTTTTTTTTTTAATATAAAAAAAAAGAGCAAAAAGAAACCCAGCATGCCAAGCTTTAAAACTGCAAGCACCCGTAAAATAGCAAAAAAACTACAGTACTCCAGACTGACCATAGGCGACTATCCAAAAGCCTGTACAGGTTGTCAATTTAGAGTAAACTGTGAATATTGGCTCTCACTCTGGTGCATGCAGCGATACCTAATGTGTGGTGCAATCGTTTTCGTATATGTAGGCGAACCTAACGCATGTTTGCATTAGTATGCACGCATTCACAGGGACAGGGGACTTTAAACATTTTTAGGTGTTTTTACATTTATTTTTTACTATTTTATTTAACACATTTTTTCCTAAACTTCATTACTGTCGCAATTCAGTAATGACAGGTGCTCTTTAAGACGACAATAGGGGTCTACTGTCACCAAGCTGATCAAGCACAGATCGTGCTTCTCTAGCCAGCGAACAGCCGCTCAGAAACCGGAAGTGATGAAATTGTTGCTTCTGGTTTCATTCAGCCGGAGATCAGAGAACCCGCTGACACCCACGATGATGGTCCGAGGCACGCAAGAAGGGCAGGGGCCCAGGAAGCAAGGCAGAGGTACCCCTGGAAGCAATCAGGCGGCTTTACAGCTGCCCAAATCGCTTCCTGTGCAAAGCCGAAAGTTGGTAAAACAGACTCCCAGCGGCTATCTACTTACAGAGGCCTGCGGCTGCTGATGTATAACATACAGGTGAAACTCGAATAATTAGAATATCGTGCAAAGTTCATTTATTTCACTAATGCAACTTTAAAAGGTGTAACTAATATATGAGATAGACTCATTACATGCAAAGCAAGATAATTCAAGCCGTGATTTGTCATAATTGTGATGATTATGGCTTACAGCTCATGAAAACCCCAAGAACCCCAAATCCACAACCTCAAAAAAGTAGATTATTACATGCAATCAATAAAACAAGGATTGTACATAGAACAATATCGGACCTCTGAAAAGTACAAGCATGCATATGTACTCAGTACTTGGTTTGGGCCCCTTTTGCAGCACTTACTGCAATTACTTTTGCACGATATTCTAATTATTCGAGTTTCACCTGTACGTCAGTGGTAGAAGAAGTCCTTAGGTGTAGTGATTGCATTCATTTTTTCAGGCCAAGAACATTTTCTGCAAGTACAGAAAATACCTACTGAACTTGCCAGAATTCCAGTGCCCTTGTAATATACTGTGCACTGAACTAAAACAAACAACATATACCACATATACCCATGTCAGTATATGAGGAAATTGATGTAAAATGGGCGTGTATTCATTTACTCCCAATCCGCCACAATCGGGTCTGCTTAAGCGGAACACTATTTTGTTTATTTTTTTCGGACCTGGCAGGAGCCGGGGGGCAACCGGATGTAAATGGATACCTGTCCGTTTAGATCCAGCTGCCTATAGACTTATTGGGCATCTGATCGGGTCTGCCAGAAAAACTGACAGGTGGACCTTATCAGACCACCCATCTGAAAAGAGCCCGACAGTTACTGGGCACATCTGTAGTGTTGGATTAGTGATCCCCCAACGACGAGGGACCCGGGCAGCGGACTTTGGATAGAATATACTTTTTCCCCAAGGTAGAAAAACGTGTAACCATGTCCCAGAATTTGCTACATGCACTACTTTCCCATATTTGGCGTGCATCCAGGAACCCTATTGATATCAATGGGCATCAAACGCTGGAAACAAGTGCCCACGAACGCAAATCACTGCAACGCGCCTTCCTGCTACGCTATGGTGTGAATGGGACTTGAACCATTTCTGGCACTGCAATGCACAGTTCTGCTGCAACATGCTGCAACATGCATTATATTGCCAAAAGAATTGGGACACCACCCCTCCAACCCCCCCCCGCCCAAATCATTGGATTCAGGTGTTGCAATCGCCTCCAAGGTCCACAGGTGTATAAAATCAAGCACCTAGGCATGCAGACTGCTTCTACGAACATTGGTGAAAGAATGGGTCACTCTCAGGAGCTCAGTAAATTCAATAGTGGTACTGTGATAGGCTGCCACCTGTGCAATAAGTCCATCCGTGACATTTCCTTGCTACTAAATATTCCAGGGTCAACTGGTAGTGGTATTATAACAAAGTGGAAGCAACTGGGAACAACAGCAACTCAGCCACGAAGTGGTAGGCCACATAAAATGACAGCAGGTCATGAGAGCAGGGTCAGCACATGCTGAAGCTCACAGTGTGCAGAAGTCGCCATCTGTCTGCAGAGTCAATAGCTACAGACCTCCAAATGGGCACAACAACAGTGCGTAGTGAGCTTCATGGAATGGGTTTCCATGGCCAAGCAGCTGCATTCAAGCCTTACATCACCAAGTGCAATGCAAAGCGTCGGATGCAGTGGTGTAAAGCACGCCACCACTGGACTCTAGAGAAGGGGAGATCTGTTCTCTGGAGTGACTAATCACGCTTCTCCGTCTGGCAATCTGATGGACGTGTCTGGATTTGGCAGTTGCCAGGAGAACGGTACTTGCCTGACTGCATTGTGCCAAGTGTAAAGTTTGGTGGAGGGGGGGGATTATGGTGTGGGGTTGTTTTTCAGGGTTTGGGCTTGGCCCCTGAGTTCCAGTGAAGGGAAGGCATCTCTTAAGGCATCAGCATGCCAAGACATTTTGGACAATATCATGCTTCCAACTTAGTGGGAACAGTTTGGGGATGGCCCCTTCCTGTTCTAACATGACTGCGCACCAGTGCATAAAGCAAGGTCCATAAAGACATGGATGAGCGAGTTTGGGGCGGAGATACTTGACTGGCCTGCACAGAGTCCTGACCTCAACCCGATAGAACACCTTTGAGATTAATTAGAGCAGAGACTGCGAGCCAGGCCTTCTCGTCCAACATCAGTTCCATGGCCTCACAAATGCGCTTCTGGAAGAATGGTCAAACATTCCCATGGACACACTCCTAACCCTTGTGGACAGCCTTCCCAGAAGAGTTGAAGCTGGTATAGCTGCATAGGATGGGCCAACTCAATATTGAACCCTACGGACTAAGACTGGGAAAGCTCATGTGCGTGTAAAGACAGGTGTCCCAATACTTTTGGCAATATAGTATATGTCCGTCAGCAAGGTCAAGGTAGAGATGTTTGCCGAGCACCTTCCCTGCAGTGTTCCATAAGCTAACACTTATGGAACACTGGCCACCCCCTATCATCATGGTCCATCTTTACCATTTAATAGCTTCTGCAGCAACACTGATAGAATCTGTAACATTTTGCTCTGTTGGAACAGAAGTTAAAACCATCATGTTCCCTCCACATAATCAACCATGACAGCTGCAACTTTCTCCGACTTGTGCCCAGAAAGATAACAGAATATAAACTGGCACTTAAAAAGAGAACTGTCAAGGCGGAACAGTGCACTAATGGACACATTCTGAACTAGTTTTGGTAGTCAATATATACTTAAATAAGTTAAACATTGTACTGCTGAAAGTGAATGTCTAGCATAAAGTACACTGAATCAGAAAAGCTGTAAAAAAAAAAAAAAAAAAAAGGAAGGTAAAACATTTCTAGAGCCAAATATTCATTATTATAAGCTTTGGGTAGAGTTAACTCAAAGTAGACCTTGCACAGAAAAATAAGGATCTGCTATTCTGCAGCCCCACGTCACCCCACATTTATAAACAGTTGTAACAAACATTTAAAAGAAAAAATAAATACTTAACTTTAAACCCTGGCTTTCAGCTGCTCCGCCCCAGCCCAGGTGACATCACTCACCCTGAGCTCCTAAAAAAAAGCGGAGGACCCTAAATCTTGCAGGAATGTGCTCCTCCACTTTGTTGGAATGTATTTTCACATCATTTGGGATCCTTCACTTTCCCAGAGTCACACAAGACTTGTGTTTTCAATGAGCGGGTTTAATGCAGGGTTGACTGCAGAATGGCGGCTCC
>NW_017306327.1:2630885-2665418 GCF_000935625.1 Nanorana parkeri | reverse complement strand
TGTCCAAAAGCCGCAACAGAAAGTGAGCGAGATCCCTTGTGGTCAGCAGGGTAACCATTGGAAGATTTGTCATCTATTTCTGTCCTGATGAGAGCACAAAATTTGGGACTTTCCTTTCCCTTTCACTCTTGGCGACAATGGTCAACATTTCAAATAGAGGGGGTGAATCTCCATAATGGGGACACAGACAATAAAAGCCTAACAGTGGTTCTAAATCCCGCACCCTATCCAAAACTTAAAAAAAAAAAAAAAAAACACAACCACACACCACTTGGGCTTCAGTTGCACGTTAATTAAACAACAACCATCATTTTTGGGTCACTTTAACAATCAGTAATGCTAACCATTAATGCTGATAGTAACTACCGTGTTTCCCTGAAAATAAGACAATCTTATGAACTGGGGAAAAAAAAAACAAACACACTAGGTCTTATTTTCAGGGGATGTCTTATTTTTTTTCATACAGTACTGGAGAAGGGGAGTGAAAGAATACTGCCACACAGTGTCACAGTACGGTACCTGGCTGCAGCTGTCTGGAGCTCTCCGCTCTGATGTGTCCCTCCAGCGCTGGTGCGGGTCTCCGATCTAGGGCCGACTCCTCTGTCCTCCTTCTCTGATGTCCCACGGAGTCTGTTCGGGTGCACCATATACTTACCTTGTGTCTCTCCCCGTCTCCGGGCTGAACCTTCTGAAGTGCACATGCGCCCGCCCCAAGATCCTTGCGGCCACCCGAGACTCTTCAGATGTTCGGACGGGAGTGTGCAGCGAAGGTAAGTTTAAAGCCTATTTAAATGTTTTTACATATATCTACTGCTTGCTAGCAGTAGATATATGCAAAAAACCCTGAGGGTTTAATAACCCTTTAATAAATACAGTATTAATACATCAACATCTCAAATCATAATTTTTGGGTCAAGTTAGCAATCATTAATGCTCATTAATAGGGAAAAGGAGTATAGCTAATAAAGGCTTACATTAATAGCTTGCAAACGTCATATCTGACCACGCCCCCATAGCTGTAGATATATCTCTGTTACCCCACAGATAGCATTATGTGGAGGTTCCCGGGGTACCTCAAAACTAATGAGGATTTGTCACTTTCTCCATTCGTCCTGGCAGGACTATGCAGAAAATAACAGCCAGCATGTAGACACCCCTTCCCTGTTTTGGGAAGCAGGAAAAGCCTGCATGCGAGGCAGAATAATGTCATATGTGTCCGCATATAGAAAAAAAAAACACCCAGGCTTTCAAGGAGGCCAGCGCGGCTGTTCGGCTAGCGCAAAGGGAGCTGCTGAATGACCAAAGCCCGATCACAAAAAAACGCTGGCTACAGGCGAAAATTACCTTTGATTTGTGGGCGGACAGGTATGAGGTTATGAAAACCTCCTACATGGACCTTTCCTTCCATAAAATCTGGAATAAAGCAGGGAAATTGCTGGCTAGATTGGTTAATGGAAGGAACTCCCCGACACATATGTTTGTGTTGCAAGACCCAACAGGTTCACTTCTCACTGTACCGAAGGCAATTAACGGGGCCCTTGAAGACTATTTCACGGCTCTCAATAGCAGGGATGACATAGACAAGGGAGCAGCAGAGGAATTTCTGGGACAGATTACCCTACCCACAGTGGAGGAGGAAATACTCCAAAAACACTTAACGCAGATATTACCAAGGGGGAAATAGAAATGGTCATAAAAAACATGACAGGGCAAAAGGCGCCGGGCCCAGATGGGTTCACAGCAGACTTCTTTAAGCTACTTAACAACGAGGTAATGGGAACATTGCACAATCTGTATAATCACATGTGGGGGGAAAGGGGCCTACTTCCCTACAGGGAGAGAGGCGTACATTAGACTCCTGCCCAAACCGGGAAAAGATCCTACCAGCCCTGGCTCATATAGGCCTATCTCACTTATAAATGCGGATGCCAAAATCTTTTCGAAAATTATAGCAAGCAGATTGGCTGAGATATTGCCCAGCCTAATACATCCTGCTCAGGTGCACTTCGTCAAGTGTAGAGCGGCGGTCATGAACTTGAGACGTGTCATTTTGGCCTTGGAACAAGCTAAGGCACATCCCGCTCAAGAGTATGCCATAGTGACTCTTGACGTTGAGAAGGCCTTCGATAACGTAAACCTGAAATGGCTGTTTTTGGCCATGGCCAGGATGGGGCAGCACGGCAGGATCCTTTCCCTGTTACGAAAGATGTACGACGATCCAACAGCACGGATATGGAGTCAGGGAGCTCTCTCCCGTCCTATTCGGTTATGTAAAGGGACACGGCAGGGATGCCCCCTATCCTCCAAACTATTTAATTTAGCCCTGGAACCATTTACCAGATATATATCATACAGACAGCCCCCTTGCAGGGAGTATCGATTGGCAAGGAGGAACTGCGCATTGCCCTCTTTGCCGATGATATCTTGCTATTCACCACCCGCCCGAGGGAGGATTCACTGATTATACAAAACCTCTTTGACACATTCAGCACTTTCTCTGGGCTAAGAATAAACTATTCCAAGAGTGAGATATTACCCTTAGCTGGACTGTCTTCCTCTACGTGGGACAACCCCTCGGCAATTGCAGTGGCGCGCTCGGACATCACCTACCTGGGACTTAAAGTAGGTAAAATGCCATCTACACTGTATAACCTGAATTTTCCTCCCCTTATAGACAGGATAGTGCGGGAATTGGAGAATTGGAGGAGTTTGCCCCTATCGCTCTTCGGGAGAATTCATTTATTGAAAATGACTAGCTTTGCGAGACTGTTATATCCGCTGCAGACGGTTCCTTTGTTACTAAAGCACAAGGATATCCAACGTCTCAACAAGGCCATGGGTCAATTCATATGGCGCAATAGGCGCCCGAGGATAGCAATGAAAAAGTTGTGGCTCCCGAGAAGCAAGGGGGGCTCAAATCTCCCAAATGTCAGACTATATAACTTGGCATGTATATTACGCCACGCTGTGGACTGGCTCACGGAAAATTTGAGATTTTCCAACTTCAAACTGGAGGCGGCTCTGGTACACCCTTGGGACTTAAGGGCTATACTGCATTGCAAACTGTCCAAGCTACCGGGGATGCTAGGCCGTCACTTGTTAATCAGGGGCACGGTCTTGGCCCGGAGGGTGGTCAGACGCCGGCGGGGCCTCTCGCCTTACATTTTGGCGAAGTGCCCGCTGCTCGGGAATCTCATGTTCCCTCAGGGCGAAGACTGTGCTGCATACAAGTCATAGCGTGGAAAGGGACTTCACACTGGAAACAATTGCTTCAGAGTGGTACCTCTGAGCCCCTATCTTTCCCGGCACTGGCAAGGCAGTATTCCCTGCCGGCTTCCCATTACTTATATTACCTACAGGCTACAATGACATGGCGAAATTTTTCCAGGGACCCAAAACCAACATTTTTTGCCCCTACATTTATAGAGACACTTATCTCTGGAGGGAACTATTCTATCTCCGATATTTACCTGGGGCTACAGCTCACATATGTGGCCAAATTATCTTCTTCAAATGTCAAAGAATGGGCGAAAGACTTCCCAACCCCAGACCTAGTAGAACGCATAGTGGATGGATACAACTTGGTACGCAGGCTGGTTATCAATGAAAACTGGAGGGAGACTCAATTTAAAATAATGCATCGGGCTTATGTGGCGTACTTCCTCCCCACCGGAGCGATACCACAGCGACTGCTGTCCCTGTGCCCCAAGTGTGGACTGTCTCGCCCATCATTGGCCCACTGTTTATGGACGTGCCCTTTCATGGTGCATTTCTGGACAAACATCCTGAAGTGGACCCCACGACTGAATCCATTACTGTACTTATTCAGTATCCCCGAATAATTGGCCGAGGAACCGCAATGCTCGACCTACAAAGGGCAGTGACTGGCTACATGTATGCCTGCTAGCGGCACAGAGATACATAATGAGATCTTGGAATGCATCTTCCACACCATCAATAGCAAAGGTCACTTCAGAACTGAAAATTTTATTTCTTCGAAAAAAAACTGTCGAATAGCTTGGGAGTCCTGGAAGTACCATAATGTGCAATGTAGATGTAAAAGGTATAACTCATAAGATGTTTTGAGAAGTACGCCTGACACCCTTAGGGGCATTAAGTACTTAGAGTATAGATTTTGACAAATAACAACAATGTGGCAACCAGCATGGGAATTTTAGTTGGGAATGTTAGAAGAGAAGTTAAGATACACTTATGGGGGCTGCAATGAGTGACCCCAAGATGTAAAAACTGTATTTCATTTAATTTGATGAAAAGGTTATACCCCGTGTGGGGGTAGCCGAAAAACTGAATACAGTTTGTTTGAAAAAAAATAGCTTACAAAACAAGTACAAACATATTTAATATTGTAATTCATTTTCAAAGTAGTCTCCCTAAATACCAATAGTTCATAAAAAACATAACCTTCAAAGTAAGTGTGTTTATAGGAAAATCACCTCCTCAATACTGATCTGGATGAACTTTAATGCAAAAGAAGCTCAATAAACACAAAAAAGTCAGATGATCAGCTTGGGAACATCAGGAAACTATAAAAGGAAGTCTTGAAATAACCCATCCTGAGTCAGCAGTATTTGTTGGTCTGGACAACAGATGTCAGACAGGAGCTGCGTTGTTCATGCAAGCAGCAGCACCTAAACTAGCACATCAGCACAGAGATGCCTAAACATATAATCAACTTACCAGCTTAAATAAAATACATTGTATCCCTAGGCAATCCTGGTGTTATCACTCTGCACAATAGACGTGTAAATTAAACAGTGCGGAAAGAAAAAACAGAACATTGGCCTGTAAGAAAAGACAGAGGAACAGCTATGGTTGATTTGATTTTAAAAGGTGATAGCTCCAGGGTTGTCAACCTCATTCTTGCTTCACTACTGACCTAGAACAGCATTTCTCAAACTTTATTCACCCCCGGCACACTTTTAAAAGTATGCAAAACCTTGAGGGACCGGGTCTAAAAAGGTAAATACGTAAAATGTAAAAAGTGACATTAGGCCCATCCCAAATCCAAGCATTGCGCTGTAAAATGTATTATTGCTGGGATGTGTTGTATTCCTCTATACAGCGCAATGCAGAATACCACAGGCTATAGAGGACTACAAAACTCAGCAATAGTACATTATACAGCGCAATGCAGAATACCACCAGCTAGAATGTATTATTGCTGAGTTTTGTAGTCCTCTAAAGCAAGTGGTATTCTGCAGGGCACTGTATAATGTATTATTGCTGGGATTTGTAGTCCTCTATAGCCGGTGCCATTCTGCACTGATTGCTGTATAATTGTGCACTTCCCATTTCACATCACACTTTTTTTTTCTCACCGTTTCATATCACACTTTTTTTTCTCACCGCTCCATCTTGCTCCTGTGATGGACTACAATCTCAATACACACTAGTCCCATCACTGTAGCCATTTTTTAAAACGTATTTTATTTGATTTTTTTATCCAATTAATCGAACTAATTTGAAAATAATTGTTAGCTGCAGCTCTATACTGCAGGCTTTTGTAGTCTGCTGCAGAGCACTGTGTTAATGTGCCTTTTTGCCATTTGGATTGGACTGCCAGCACATCTCAATGGTCAAAAAAACAAACCGGACATAGCCCTTTTTTGTAAAACGTGCACACCACAACACTAAAGTGTGTTGTAATGCACTGCAGCACAGTTCATTGACCACTACTACAGCTGTGAGTGACATTATAAAACTGCCGTGCATTTATGTGTGCTATGGTAACGCATGGGTCTGAAAAGGTCCTCCTGCAGCAGATAACCCTTCTTCGCTGTGCTCAGTTCATGACATCAGTCACTTTTATGATGCAGAACATCATTAGTACAAGCAATGATCAAATCACTCATAAATGTTGCCCTGCACATGGCTGGCCACCTACAGACCAGTTTTCACTGGCCATACAAAGGATATGGGCCATGTACAACAGGCTTCTAGCATGGAGAGCTTAGTAATCATTTAGCATGCATTACTCCAGAGTCATGCACATTATGAACACTGCAGTTATTTAGAAGGGATCCACTGCTCTGCAGTCACTTATCACATTGGCCTATAAAAACTCTACCCATTAGAATGCTACCTTTTCTCACAAATTATCCACCAATTGTAGTCACCATTTTAGAAAGTTTTGAAATAAGACCAAATGATGCCCACAGTTGCCTACACACCCCTGGCGCCCAACATGCAGGTCAACTAGTATCATGAAAGGATTACGGCAGCACATGTCCAATGCAGCAGAAGAAAACAGAAGATTGCAGCTCAGTGCTACCGTATGAAGTATTGGGTGAAATCCATTAACTCTTCGAAGTTGTGTCATTTTACACCTGGCAACTTGTAGTGTCAGGTCTACTAACTGCAAACAGACCACAGTTGCCTAAACTTGCCAAGAAAACATTCAAGTTCAGACAAGATCAGGGCTGCTGTAACTGGACCCAAAAAAATATAGAAGACTTTGACCTGTTCTGCCATGTTTTTGTTCTGGCTCATTTATCATCTCCCTTGAATGACCACAAAAGGGAAACGAAGGCCAAAATATACTGGAATCAGTGATCAGCTCCCTAGAATGACCGTAAAGAGAAACTGAGGCCAAATATACAGGAATGGAAGGAACAGGAACTAATTTAACCTGTTGAATAATTTGGAAATCCACAAACATAACCTTAAGATCCAACCACTTCTTTGCCGTATGGCTGCATAGCATAAGGAGGGTAACTGCATTTCCCAATACCAGCATTTATGAAGACTCCATTCTACTGCTCTATCATCTGTCTGCTCTTCAAGGTAGTCATCAATGAGATGACAAGCTCTTGATGCAGTTTTTTGGCTCTAATAGTTGATAACCTCATATCTAAACCATCTCCTCCCTTCTGTCCATCAACTACATAGTAGAGCAATGGTGGACAAATTAATATGGAACCCAGAAGGCACCAGAAAAAGTCTTTGGGGTTTTTTTCTACATTTTTTTGGATTAGCTCCATTGACAAGTAGATAAAACCTTTGAAAGTTAGACGCCCGCTGCAACTTTTAAAAGGGGCATTGGTGTCTTAGAAATACTTCAACTGTAAGCCTGTTTTCCAAGTTCAGATGAAGTGTGGCAACTCCATATAAAAAGGCAGTTTTCAGGTTGAACTGAAAATAAAAAGTGCCACATTTGCTTCCCTTTTTTTTTTTTTTTTTTTTTTTAAAGGCTATGCAATTTTACCAAAATAATAAAATAGGGCTGCAACTAATGATTATTTTCATAATCGATTAGTTGGCCGATTATTTTTTCAAATAATCGGATTTAAAAAAATGACCACCTTTTTTTACATTTCTTTTTAATTAAACATAAATGGAGTGGTACAAAGTTTACTTCAGAATAAAACTTCATGCACAATTTTTTGCAATCGCACAGCACTAGAACACACGGCATTGAGGTACTGTGAGTTCCAGTGCGGGCGATCACAATATGGGTGGGAGGCGCGTTTGGGATGCCATTAAAATGAATGGCATTGTAACGCACATCCTACAGCAAAATTTGGCAGGCCGAAAGTGACTTTTCCCACCTTTTCTAAATTTTTTGGGGAATGACAGCTGCCGGTGGCAAGATTCCGCAGATGACAGCTGAATGTAACTACAGCAGATAGTGGGCTGGTGCAATAACCAGCTTGCTATTGGCCATTTCATGTGACAATAACAGGTTGGCTATTGCACCCGCCCACTGCTTGCTGTGCCCTCCTCCCAGCGTGGAGGAGAGAGCTAGAGGATCCAACTAACCAATAATGAAAATAGTTGACAACTAGTCTTATAATCGATTAGTTGTTTGCAGCCCTAATAAATATTTTACATGCCCAAGTATAATTTATTACATACAGTTTTTTTCCGTAACTGGAATGCATTTTGGTACATTTCAATTTTGTTTGACAACAATAAAAATACACCTGGGAAAACTATTTGTTAACTATGCAAAATCCATAATTGATTGATGGCTAATCAATCATTGTCCAGGCGATCAGACACAGCCTCGAAAATGCTCTCTTACTAGTTTGTGTCCTAAGGCTGTTCAGTGGTTCAAACAAAATCTTTCAGAT
Organism: Nanorana parkeri; assembly: GCF_000935625.1. Lineage (NCBI taxonomy): Eukaryota > Metazoa > Chordata > Amphibia > Anura > Dicroglossidae > Nanorana > Nanorana parkeri. Next base: position 2,657,325 of record NW_017306327.1, on the reverse strand, counting down.
TGTGTCCATATTGGTTATTTTACCTTCCTCCATTCTTTAGCCATGTTGCAGTGGTGTGCACTAAAACCAAGCGGCATTCAGTACTGTACCCATAGAACTTGTGACATTTCAATAAAAGTTCATTAAAAAAAAAAAACAACAGTGCGATGTGTCGCAATTAACGCATTAGCACTGTGCCAGGCTACACAGCACAGACTGCTGGTGTGAATGGGCCCTAAAACATTATTACCAGACTGAACAATGATCATCCTGTTTTTAGGTATACTAGTTCATTCACAGGGTGTAATATGTCATTGTAACACTCAAGATTCACAAATTATATGCGAGAATATCCACTGCAGCTGCAAATTCTAACCAGCAGTATCAAAGGTTATAGGCAAACTCCTTCAAGAACCCTTGGGGCACACAAAAATAAATTGCACTGTCTATCAAATGGCTGCAGACATATGAAAGCACATGAATGACAACACCCTTCGGGTCAGGGCTGCAATAGAATGGGCAGACCTTTGTTCCACTGAATATAATAGGATAACCATCGGAAGCAGAGTTCATTTACCAGTTCCTACTACAAGCAACATAAAAATCAATGTCTGCTGTATTTAACTGTTAAGGAAAATAATACGTTTATGAAATGTCTTCAAATAATTTAAAGGCAGTTAAGATAGATCTATACATACATACGACCAAAAATATTGGGGCACCCCTCCAAAATCATTGGATTCAGGTGTTCCAATTACCTCCATGGCCACAGGTATAAACCTCAAGCACCTAGGCATGCAGATGCTTCTACAAACATTTGTGAAAGAATGGGTCGCTCTCAGGAGCTCAGTGAATTCAAGTACGAGTGAATATGAGTGGTACCATGATAGGTTGCCACCTATGCAATAGGTCCATCCGTGACATTTCCTTGCTACTAAATATTCCAGGGTCAACTGGTAGTGGTATTATGACAAAGTTGAAGCAACTGGGAACAACAGCAACTCAGCCACGAAGTGGTAGGCCACGTAAACTGAGAGAGCGGGGTCAGCGCATGCTGAAGTGCACAGAAGTCGCCAACTGTCTGCAGAGTCAATAGCTACAGACCAAACTTCGTGTGAGCGTCATGGAATGGGTTTCCACGGTATGTATGTATGTATGTATGTATGCATGCATGCATGCATGCATACATACATACATACCAGAAGGGCATGAGTCCACCAAATATACACACAGCTCAATAAGAGTATGACCACCCGCCTTATACTAAGTAGCTCCCCTTTTGCCACCAAAACAGCCCTAACCTGTCGAAGCATGGACTCCACTAGACCTCTGAAGGTATGCTGCGGTATCCAGCAGCAAGCAGTCAGTAGCAGATCTCTTAAAAAAGAACTACACCCTTATCTTCAAAGTAACAAAGGGACCTTTAGAAATGATAATCTCAAAGCAGATACTTCTAGATAATTGCAGACTTTTTTTTTTTTCTCCCCCAGTGGGCTTCTTAACTAAAGGGCAGATTACTAGATCTCCCTTTACTTCATGGAACTCTGGCACATGTGACTAGGACATGCACATCATCTCAGGGGAGGAAAAGCTCGTTCTCTGAGATAACAGATGAGATTTCCCAGCAATGCACAGCTAATGAAACCCTACCAGGATGCAATGTTTGGACATGATTACATCATTTGTGCCCAAGTGGACCAGGAAGTAGAAAAATGAAATTGTAAGTAAAATAAAAATATATTTTTTTAGCTAATGAATGTAAGATGATTTGATATCTGCACACAGAGCGGTATGCTGATGTGATTTTTAGACAAAGGGGATAAATGTCCACTTTGAGTTCTGTATGTTGTGATGTGAGGTCTCCATGGATCGGACTTGTATTTCCAGCACATCCCACAGATGCTCGATTAGATTGAGATCTGGAGAATCTGGAGGCCAAGTCAACACTTCAAACACATCGTGTTCCTCAAACCATTCTTGAACCATTTTTCGCAGTGTGCCAGGGCACATTAGCTGAAAAAAGTTGCTGCCTACAGAGAACACCGTTTCCATGAAGGGGCTTACTTGGTCACCAACAATGTTTGGGTAGGTGATGCATGTTAAAAGTAACATCCACATGAATGGCAGGACCCAAGATTTCCCAGCAGAACATTGCCCAAAGCCGGCTCGCCTTCTTCCTATAGCGTATCTTAGTGTCATCTCTTCACACATCCAGCCATCCACAGGATGTAACAGAAAATGTGATTCAACAGACAAGGCCACCTTCTTCCACTGCTTCGTGGTCCAGTTCTGATGCTCACATGCCCAATGTAGGTGCTTTTGGCGGTAAACATGGGTCGGCATGGGCACCCTAACTGGTCTGCAGCTACACAAACCCACTTGCAACAAACTACGATGCACTGTTTATTCAGACACCTTTCTATCTGAACAAGCAATAACTTTTACAGCAGTTTGGGCTACAGTAGCTCTTCTGTTGGAAAGTACTACATGGGCCAGCCTTTGCTCCCCACGAGCATCAATGAGTCTTGGCCACCCATGACCATGTCGCGGGTTCGCCGGTTTTTCTTCCCTTGACCACTTTTGGCAGATCCTGACCACTGCAGACCACTAGCATCCCACAACAGCTTCAGTTTCGAAGTCGCTCCACCCAGTCTTCTAGCCACCGCAATTTGGCCCTTGTCAAAGTCATTCAAATCCTTACGCTTACGCATTTATTTTTCTGCTTCACTGCTGCCCAATTGATCCCATCCACTTCCCTGTGTCATTGTAACAAGACAATCAATGTTATTCACCTCTCAGTAGTAATAATACTATGACTGATCAGCGTATTTATGTTATATAGGTTCTTTGGAAGTCTAAAGCTGGTCATACACTAGTAGAATTTAATGCAAAAAAAAAAAAGATTTTTGGAACATACACACGATTTTCTAATAGTTACTGGGGGTCAAATTGACAAGCAATTTTGACTGTAGTAATAGGGGGATAAGAAAATATAAGGATGCAAATTTTTTTCTCATACTAAAATTCTTAACCATCCATATATACAGTGTGTTTTCTGCGCAGTTTTCCGTGCGGAAAAACCGCACGGCGCACAAACGCTTAAGTCTTTACAACTGCAAGGATTCCACTAGTTTGCGGCTATTACTATAGCCGAGAACGTGCACAATCCGCCATAAAATCTCGCTTATAGTATTTTGCGTGGTTTCGTACATTAAAGTGCATTGTTTTATATGTTTAGAGCGGTTCGTACAGCCGAAAATGCGGAGACAACCACTTCGGTGTGAATGGAGCCTAAGGCCCGGTTCACACCTGGGTGTTTTTCCGCGCTTTCGTACTCTTGGAAAAACACTCAAACAGGGAAATGCCATTATTTTCAATGTGCATGGTTCCCATCTGGGCGTTTTTCCGCGAGTACGAACGTGCGGGAAACCGCCCTACGCCCAAAGAAGTACATGTACTTCTTTGGGGCATTTTGGCCGGGCGTTTCCATTGGGAAACAGCCAACTAGCTCTCGGAAATGCGCGTTTGTCGCGCGTTCTTTTTACAGCGAATCGCGGTAAAAACGCACGACGCGAACCGCGCATATTCAATCCGCCTAGGTGTGAACCCAGCCTTACAGCGAATGTGGTTTTCATCCAATCATTTTGATTACATTTTGAACAAGATTCTGCAAGTCTCTGAGGCCCCATTTACACCTGACCGTTTTGTAGCGCATCCTACGCTCGATGAACGCTCTACAAAACGGTCAAAAAAATAAATAGCATTGTAGTCAATGGTATCGTTCCCACCTGTCCGTATTTCCGCCTGTCCCAAACGCACTACAAAACGGCCCACGCATGAAAAGGTCCCGGAGCGTTTTTTGCTGCGTATTGGTCCGTTTTGTAGGGCGTTTTCCATTTGTATACTGCCAAGTAGCCTTTGGGGTCGCGCGACTTTTACCGCAACTCGCAGTAAAAACCGCGTGACAGACGCGCATATTACAATACGCATAGGTGTGAATGGGGCCTGATGGCATCATCAAATGCCAGTGACCCTGTGTAGCGCTCTTTGAAGTCTGACTGCAGAGAACTTCACATGATCCTTCTACCCTTTGCACAACTGAAGATGTTGCTGCATAGCATTAGTAGCTCACCGATTGTTTTAAATTGCAACTCATTGCCTGGAATTGCGGTTGAATGTGAAAAGAAAAAAAAAAAAAAAAGACTAATGCTGAAAGTTTTGATCTCCTATTAAAGAAGAGCACAGGCTCGGTCTGTACATTCTCTCTACCACATTTTTATGTTTATTACCTCTGCTCTAGATCCACTCTTGATACCATAACAGATATGTGTACAGTTAAACATGCAGGAATTTAATCGGTAAAACAATCTATCGTGTAAGCACCGTTACTAGATTATGTTCAACAGCTTTACACCAAGGCTTTATACGTCATACTAATATTACCGACAGGTAAAGAGGGATGGGTCCATCCAAAGTGACATTTTCGTAATTAGTCTGTGCAGCGTTCTCTATTCCTCCTGTTGCATTTACTATAAGCAAAATGTTAAATAAATAAATACATTTTACCGCAAACCTGACAGGATAGTTAAGTGAGCCGTCATGGCCAGTTTGTTTTTGAAGGTGGGTTTAGGGTTTCACCCTCACTCTTGCTTTGCTACTACATGCATCACTGACCCACATGCAAGCATACAGTGAATGTAAGGGCACCTAGTATGCACGTTTGTTGCAGGTCAAAAACGCACCGAAAGCGGGCTAAAGTACTGAAAGCGGGATAATGAAGGCAGACCTGGAGCTTGCAGCATGAAAAACACGATTTTAGTTTTTGGTGCCAATAACCAAGCAGCATACAGATTAGCACTGAGATATATTTAAAGGATTATTAAACCCCCACATTATGTAAAAAAGAAACTTGAGAAAAAAAAAACCTTTTGAAAGAGGTTCAAAAACGTGCCTGTGTCTTTGCCCCGCGCTCCCGTCAGAACATTTGAAAATTTTGAGGACGCCCGCAAAGGATCTTGGGACGGGCGCATGCGCAGTTCAGATGTTTGGCCGGGAGACGAGGAGAGACACAAAGTAAGTATATTGAGCAGCGTGCACCCGCATGCAGACACCGTGGAACATGAGAAGACGTCGGAGTCAGCGATGGATCGGAAACACGCACCAGCGCTGGAGGGACAGCTAAAAACGACAAGAAGATCGGATTGAGAGGCATCATTTAAGGTAAGTCCATACTTTAGCACTGGGGGAGACACACTTTAGCCTTTAATGTCACTTTAAGATGGTCATACACTTGAGCTTGATGATGCTGCACCAGTAAAAAAAACAGTGCAATTTCAGTGGTTGTCAGCTGACATGGCCTTCCTTGGTCCCTCCAAGTGCAGTCTTCACTTCTAGTCTTGCCTCTGTGCGGCAGCACTACTAGACCATGCACGGGACGCAGAAGCATATCATTGTAGGGGTAGCATATAGAATCAGGAAACAGTCAGACAGACCCAAAGATAATGAGCAGAGGGGCTGCATGACTGGGGGGGGGGTGGAGGGGGGGGGGGGGGGGGGGGGAGGAATAATCCCTGGAGAAGGGGTTAAAATGAGCATGAGAATCATTAGATCTTACCTGATAGGAGGTTGAGGGTCAGGCGTCCGGAAAAAGCTGCATAGAGAAGGAACTGCAAGGACTAATGGGAGTCCTTTATGGAAGGTTGACAGAGAAACAGGTTATCCCACCAACCATCCCCTATTCTTTTAAGGTTGATGGTGGTTGGAATAGATGTTTGTCAGCAGCTTGGTGGGTAAGGGGGTCTGAAAAACGTGAGTCGGACACAAAAATTCGGGGGCCATTGGCTTTCCCCATTGGTGTCCGTATTTGTTGGCGGACTCGGACCCTTTCGGAAGCATTAAATGTCCTCAAGCTGGTGGGGACATGGGGGTGGTTTTAGTAGAGCCCTTACTTTTGCCGACGTGCACACAAAGACCCCTTCTCAGATCCAACAGTCGTTCAGATTATTTATTAGTAAGGTTTAATATACACTTTAAGATCTAAAAACTGATGAATGCAAAGCAAGAGCCATTTGTGCAGGCTGACAAACAAATATTTTTAAAATAAATAACTGTCATGGTAAAAGGGAAAGATGTGTGACTTCTAATTAAAAAAAGAGCCCAAGACACGCAGCCCACAGAAACCACATTTAGTAATACGATTACTGCAAAATGAGTATGGTTTGTCTCAGTGTTATTACAAAATAAGCCTACATTTATCTCACACGCCCATCATTTTTAATAACGAAAAGCTTAAAAGGACTCAGTCTGCAAAAAGTGGTACTTCAGAGAATAGTGGAAAGCTGAGCTAAGCCACTAACCAACTTTTTATATCTGTGAAAAGACTGGTGGGATCCCAATTATATAGCTTTTGGTTCTGGGTGGTCCACCCAACTTGTGGTATGCTCACGTCTTCTACATAAACCTAAAATAATCTCACAACCCAATAGGGGCGCTTTAAAGCTGTCCATTCCCGGTTTTATATTTTTTCGTTCAGCCTGTGAAAAAAATATTACAGATTCCTCCATCCACACTAAACAGAATAGATGGACGAAGCTCCTGATGTGTCCTTTGTATTCCGACAGTCGCAAGAGAATACACGTTAATCCCATGGGAACAGGCCCTCAAGAACACTGCCATACATACACAAACACTCACAAAATGTTTTTATTTTTGTTCTTTTAATTTTTTTTTTAAATCCATCCAACCTCCCTATCTTATCTAGTTGGTCCTCAGCCTGGGGTCCAGTGTGGGCTGCTGTGCTGTGACGGAGCTCCATCCATATGTGCATTGTGGATACAGCTCCCTTGCGTGCCCTGTAGAGGTGGCGGGAGCCAGAATGTGGACGTCACTCTGGTCCAGGCACCTCTACAGGACAAGTGAGGGAGCTGTAAGCAATGCATTTATGGATGGAGGTCCCTCACAGCCATACCCCCATCCCACTCCATGTCAAGCTGACACTCGGCGCCAGGCAGCATATTTTGAATGGCTGCTTGTTGCGAGAACCGACTGTGCTGCACTAGGTGAAGGCTGAGGAGCCTCACCTAGAAAAGTGGAAGGCATGCGGTGGTAATCCACTGAACACGGGGTCACGACCCACTTTTGGGTCACGACCCACCAGTTGAGAACCAAGGCTCTAGTACAAAGGCTCTAGTACATTCAATGGTGTGGGACACTGATCTGGCAAAGTGGACTACTGCCAACCATTCACTTAGCAGTGTAATGACTGTAAACAACTGCAGCTTTTTTCATAGTGCTACTGCTTGCAAAACACTAATATATATTTAATCATTATTTTCACATATATCTCCTATTTGAATTCCCACATGGCCTGTACACTATAGGAATATTGCAAGCCATTTACATTAAAGCATCAGGTGGTAGCTGTGCCATCTCTGTCCCTACTGGGGAAATTTCCCCTCACTTCCTGTCTAAACTAATCCTTGCAGGGCCTGGTTCACACCTAGGTGGCATCGTTTTTGTGCATTTGTCTATGGGGAAAAAACGTGCTGTTACCCGCCCAGAGAAGCTCATGCACTTTTTCAGGCGCTTTCCTGCTCAAGTGTGAACAGGGGCCATTGAAAATCATGGTATTTCTTGGGTTTGGCCTTTAAAAGCGCTTTTCCAACTGCTCAAAAACGCCTAGGTGTAAACCAAGCCTTAGGTTACCAGGCAATTTGGTGGAATGCAACTCACATGTGAAGGCTGGGTGTGTTGGGTTGCCATTAATATGGCAGTGCACCCAACATCGCAAAATGCATTCCAGAATTGCGCGCAGCATAGCCCTGAACAGCATTTACTCCATGCAGTGCATCACTGCAAGAGTTTTTATTCCCAGCTAGGAGTTCAGCTTTAAAAAGCTTGACATGACTTTAGCATTTTAAATCTTATAGGAGGATATTTCAGTGACTGAAAAACTGGTAAGATCATCTCTGAATTGGTGCCGACACTGTCCTTCCTTCTGGAGGGCAGCTACTTTTGTTCTCCATGGTCCCTGTGTGGATTGGACTACAATCTCAAGTTTAGTTTACTAATTTGTATTGAGATTGTAGTCCATCACAGGAGTGAGCTTGTAGTGGTGGCTACTTAACACACACAGGGACCACGGGGAACAAAAGTAGCCCCCCTCCAGAAGGAAGGACAGTGTCAGTATGAATTCAGAGATGATTTGAGGATCTACAGCTGAGTGATACACAAATAAGATACATTTTTGTTGATAGTTAAGGTACTTGAATTCATTTTTAACTCCAGAGTTTAGCATCACTTTAAAAACAAACCTAGCAGTACAGTGTAAGGCAGGGGTGCCCACAATTTTTGTGTTAAGTTCTACTTTACAAATGACGATTTACATGAGATCCACCAACGAAAAAAAAACCCTCCATCGCTCTCTCTCTCCTGGCTGTTTCTCCTTGCTCATCCTCCTGGCTGTCTCTCCTCCCTCTCCTGGCTGTCTCTCCCTGCTCTCTCTCGCCTGGCTGTCTCTTCGCTCTCTTGGCTGTCTCTCCTTGCTCACTCCCCTGGCGTTCTCTCCTATCTCTCTTTCCTGGCTGTCTCTCCTTGCCCCCTCTCCCAGTTGTCTCTCCTCTCTCTCTCTCCCGGCTGTCTCTACTCGCTCTCTCTCCCCTGGCTGTCTTTCCTCTCACTCCTGTCTGTCTCTCCCCGCTCTATCTCCAGGCTCACCGTGCTGTATTAGCAACAGGCTGTGTAAACTAATATTCTTTGATGTAATACATAGCACTTCAACCACTAGAAAGGTGTCGGGGAGCTTGGCTCAGCAGACTCGGGCTAATAGGGAATCATGTGTGCACAGCTAAATAAATATACCAAAATGGAATAAGGGGGCAACCATTCACACCCTTCGTGATCTACCAGCATCAGCTTTGAGAGCTACTGGTAGATCACGATCTACCTAATGGGCACCCCTGGTGTAAGGTATGCCTATAATGTCCTGCCCTCCCTCCTGCTGTAATATTAGCTTATACAATGTATAAAAGTTACTTGTAAAGAAAAACAACATGAGATGCTATACAGTGTTATACTTACTCTATCGTTCCCCAGGAATCTTCCAAGACGAATGGTGATGCAGAAGGCAAGGGTAATGCATGTACTAATCTAAGTTGTTTTTTTTAAAGGCACCTTTATGGACATGGTATAAGCTAACAATTTTGACAAGGAGAGGGGCCTATACATTAAAGCAGATCTTGCACTGTACAGCAAGGACCGATTGAACTTAAAAGCATCAGAGAATACGTTCATGGAATTCCCGCAACCACTGAAAGCTTCCGAAGAACAAAAACACAGCAGGAGGGCTGTGGCAAAGCACAGCTGTAAGGCAGACCTTGCATCTGCTGACTTTAGCCAGGTTGTTATGAACATATTCCTGTATTTTCCATTTGCTAGGTTTATATTCAGCAGGACTCCATTAGCCTCCTTAGTCTGCAACAAACTGATAGTTTTGTAGTACCGGGTACAATAAAAACGAATGCTACTGTACACGAGTTTGCACTTTCCTAATTGCATTGGTTTCCTGTTTCACATACAGAGGGAATTCGTATATTCAGCTTTTTAGCAATGTGATAAGTATGCACAGTCAACAAATTCAAACAATAGGCATGAAGGGAGCACTGGTTCAAAGCGAGGCCACAAAAAAACAATGATAACCAATTGGAGAAAACAGAATATGATATATTGCCTGTAGTTAGTATGCAAGTAAATCATAATCTGATCAAATATTGCCATGTATTTCATTACGAATACACTGGGCTAAAAAGCAGATATGTTTAAAGATGACCATACACTATACAATCCTGGTAGTTTTTCTGGCAGGTCCAACTGGAAATGCAATCTTTGTCTATAGGGAGCCTGTCTAGGTTTCGCTTTGGTGTACCTGAAGGAGAGAGATTGGAGTTAATTGGATGTAAACGAACACATGGTCCCTTACATCTGGATTTCCCATAGAACTATCATGGGTCCAGTTGTTTCAGGTTTTTTTTTCCATCGCAAGATGGGAGGAAAACATTGGATGGACACGAATTTCACAAAGGTGGCATTCGTTTTCTTCTCCATTGATCAGGGGATCTCTGTGTGGATCCCATGCGGACCTTAACGGACAGCGTCCGTGTGAAAGAGACCTTAGACAGGTCCTTGCACTGCATAGTTGATGGTATATCTGACAAATAGAATTGGGTTGTTTAGATGTGTCCTTAAAGGAGAACTATGAGGTGACCTGTCACAAGTCAGCTCTATCGATCGGGAAGGGAGCAGAAATATGCACAGATCCGCTCACTTCCCGATCGTCTCCCTGCAGTGAGCGGTGACTGTCACCGCACCCCGCAGGGATTCCCCCCTCCCCGATCCTCCAGTGCTAAGTGGAGGAACAAATACGGGAGGGGGCGGGCACAGCTGGCTCTGCCTCTGGATAGGCAGAGCCATCTGTCACTCACGCAGCTGGGTGGATCACAACAGTATTGTCTGCTCCATCCCGGCTCTCAGTATATTGCGGGCAATAGCCTGCTATATACAGAGCTTTGGGTCACGGCAGGAGGTTAGAATATGTCCTCCCGTGACCCTAAAGAGAACTACGGGGAAAAACAAACACTTACCCCATAGTTCTCTTTTAAATCTAATGGAGATGGAGATTGTACAAATCTCTGTATACTACATAGCCAGCATTAGAGAAATATGGGAAAAGTAAACTTGGCATTGTATGGCAAGTACTGTCCCCCCCGGCCTTTTAGCGTCATCCAAAGGCTAGTGCTCGCCTATAAAACCAGCATGTCCTGTACAGTCTTTCAGACTCTAAAATGTAGGCGATAAGCGCCAATAGGATTTTACCTTATAAACCACAAGAAAAACAAGTGTTAGGTTAGAATAGGGCTGGACAAATCCCAGGAGCCCGGTCAACCATGCTCATGAAAAATTACAACTGCTGCCTAACTTTAGAAGTTCCCTCTAGTTATGGTCAATGGAGCTGGATCCTGAACTCGAGAGACAGGCTCCAGATTTCCAAATTAATGTTTCCACCCCTGGATTGGATAGACAGAAATTTCATTCGAAAGAGAATCTACAAAATCTGTTTTCCCACACTTCCCCAACTAAATATCAAAAATCAGTAAAAATGAAAGGCAATTTAAAAAATAAAATATAGGGGGACCTACTCCATATTAGGTTATAACGTGCTGGATAAGTGTGATCCAAGTTCATTTTATTACTTCATTGCTGTGCTGTATGTGTATAGACCAATGTAGTTGGATCTGTATGTGCGTTATAATTAAATCGAAATTAATAGGATAAAAAAATTTAGATAAATCGAACACGAAAATTTTATTCAGTAACAGCCCTAAAATATCTATCTATCTATATCGATATATAGATATAGATATAGATATAATCTTTTTATATATACACACACACACGGTAAACATAGTAGAAAGATTACACATTTATAATCATTTAGGCCCCATTCACACCAGATCCTTTTGTCAATGGAAGGTAACCCAAAAAATGAATGGCTGTGAATGGGACCAGTTCACATTGCTCCATTCCGTAGAATGTCCATGCCATGGACTATCTGAAAAGACCCCAGGCCGCATAGTGTCATCGATTGCTAAAATTGATTATGGTGCTGTGCTATAGTGTCATAGCAACTAAGGACGCTGTCCAGCCGAAAGCGTCATAGGAACTTGCTACTTTTCTTCAGTGCAACACAATGGTGTGAACTAGTCCCATTCATACCCATTAATTTTTCAGTGCCTTTGCGTTAGCATCTGTTGAAAAACAGACTGCAATGCAACCAAATCAGAAGATACAATCTCAAACCAACGGACCCTTGGTTGACTTACGATTACCTTCTAATTGATGTGAACAGGCCCTTAAAAACCATAGCGGACCAGAAATGGCTTGATTTTCTCTCATTCAGTTCCGTGAGCTAAACAAAAGAAAAAATCAGTCAGTTTCCCCATCCATGCAAAACAGGGTGGATGGAGGAATCGCCACTGCTGGCTATTGTATTCAGGTAGCCACAGGTGAGCAGTGACCACATCTGATAGGATGCTGTTCAGCCGATAATTTTTTACCTGGCTTTTAAATGGACTTATCAAGCCAGGTGGTTCTTGTCCATGGCATGAATTTTGAAAATTCGAAGCATCTATGGCCAGCTGATCGCAGAAATACTTCTTCCTTACCTTTACAGCCAAGAAAGATGCCATCTTCGCCTATAGCTGGATTGCAGATGCCATGGTGCCGGACATGTGATCAACTACGACACCAGTCATTTGAGGGCTTGAAGGTTTGGTTGAGAGTGAAGATAAGCACACAGTGACTTGACAGTAATTACCATAGGAACAATGTTTTGGGAGACATTGATGACATTAAAAGTTCCTCCTTAAGCACCTTTACCCAACTAACTAATGGCAGAACACAAGCATTGGCAATGTGCTATAGTAATATCGCTGGCTTGTTTCACCATCACAGTCCCACTGATGACACTGTGACAATGTTATTACCAACACAGGAAGTGAAAGGAAATCCTCGCAACAATAGTGTCAACCATTACATTTAGTTGGAGATGCCGTCTACATAGAGTATGCCAATGGACGGAGTTTAGGTCATTTTTTTTCCTTTATAAAAATTCAGGTTTTAAAGCAAACCTATGCTTTAAAAACCTAGCGAAGAGCTAAACGCCATATTAAAAAGTTCATATTTTTGCAATATAAATATGGAATAATCTGTTTGGCTGAAATTTCAGTAAGCACATAAACAACATTATCTAAAAGATAATGCAAACAAAACTTAAGAAAATGATGAACACAAAACAACTTACTCTCCTGAACAAATAAAGAAAACAGTACACTCTGTAGTTTCAGAATAAAAAATGAAGCGGTGAGGACAGCATTTCCGTTTTGAATCTCATTTCCCTTCAATTAAAAAGAGGACTTTGCAATAAAATGATGGTCTGCTTACAGTGTCTATATTTACACACTATATTGCCAAAAGTATTGGGACACCCCTCCAAAAATCAATGCTTTGTTCGTGCCTTGCCAGTGTCATAGAGTAAAGCAAAGAAAGTGTTAAAAGAAATTTCTTCTGACTGCTCATTTTTGTCTAGGGGCTAAAATAAACTTACCTGATCTATGGTCCCATTGGCTGCTAGACCGGTCCCCGCAGCCTCCTCTCCTGGGCTCCAGCGGTCTAAGAAACTATGACCTCGTCATGTCTAATGCTGGTCCATTAGACGCGAGGCAGCTGAAGGACATGTCACCACCAGAGCGGAGGGGCAGAGAGGTAAGTGGTCACTGACGCAGGATCAGGTAAGCGCATCTTCTTTGACCCTAGATCAAAGAGAGCTAACCCTTGCAGCGCGGGGGAGTTGCATGGAGTTCTTCGTTAAGTGTGCAGCTGTAAACGTCCGGATAACATGACCAAAGTCTGGCCATTCTACACTCATCTCTTATTAACAAGGTGTTTTAATCAGCGTCTACTGATAGTATTTTGTTTCCCTGTAATCTCTGGAGACTGTAATGCATGACAATGCTAAGAGGACAACAGTCTAAGATAAAACCAACCACCATGTCTGGTACAATGAACGATTCTACGATTAAATTTGCTTAGATCATGCATATTACTCATTTTAAGGATTGCCCATGCTTGCCTGCTTTTTGTGTTGAGTTGCAGCCAAAATAATTACCTGTTTGGCCATTTGTGTTAATAGGCAATTATAACCTAATAAAGTGATCAAGAAGTACACATCCCAGTACTGATACCCATTGATTAGGGAGCACTACTAAAAAGGTGCCCATACACCTTACGAATATCGGCCGATTTTCATGTGCAATCACGTTTGTGTCCGATATTTGTACGGTTGATGGGCAGTGTACAACTGCAAATACTGTACAATCAACCGACTTTTCACTAACCAGCAGGTTAGAAAACTTTGTCCGATCGTACGATTTCCGCAAGGTTGGTGGCGTTTCCGTACGTCAAAATTCATATGATTTACACTGCGCAGACCAAAATACGTGCGGTCGATTACCGCAATTCGTCCAGGTGCTTTCTTTTAATTACCGCTGATCCAACCTTGCGATAAATCGGGGCAAGATGGGGCCGCCGTACGAAAATTGTACGACGGTTCTATCATCGGTTGAAAAGTGTCATCCGATGATTGCAAGGTGTATGGGCAGCTGAAGGCACATTGAGATGCTGTGAGGGGGATTTATCAACACTGGAGCAGACAGAATCTAGAGCCGTTACCGCTGGCAACCAATCAGCTTCCATCTTTGATTTTCAAATCTTATCTGAACAAACTGAAGAGAGAAGCCGATTGGTTGCCATTGGTAATGGCTCCAGATTCTGATAAATTCCCCTCTGCGTTTTCCTAATTTAACCAAATGCAATGTGGTTTGTTGGAAAACAGTTTAGGTTACATATGCATTGCTTAGTTTTAACACTGGGATGCTATAGGACCTTTAGGCCCCGTTCACACAGAGCGGTTTATGGCGCGATTTCCGACGCAAAATCACGCATATTTCCGCAATATATCACTCTATGTAACTTGTCCAATGCATTCCAATGGAGCTGTTCACATCTCACAGCTCAATGTCGCCTGTAGCTCGTCGCTGAAGCTTGTCGCTTGTACATGACCCTTTTCGGCAGATGTCGCGCAATTCGGCCCCAATAGACTCAATGGTGTCACGCAAAATCGAGCATCACCGGCGATATTGCGCGACAGAAGGGTCATTTTTGCACTGCAAAATGGAAGGAAAGAATGATGATGTCACATCAAGATCGCTGTTGATTGGTTACAGCCCAATGTAGCAGCGACGAAGTCCCGCCCAAAAAACACACGATAAAATGTGCACGGTCGCTCAATATCGCGCAATGTAGCTCAAAGCCGTTCAGCACGAAATTGGGCAATATCCATGTCGCTCAGTGCGAATGGGGTCTTCATGAACAATGGCCACACTGCATAGGAGTGATCGGGTTTTTATTTTTAAAGGCCACTAAGTTTCTATAGGATATGTGTATAGAGTAGACAGAAATAAGCCTTAACAGGAAAATGCTGACCACAAGCCACCGAGAAGTGCTTCTTCCATTTCTAAAATTCAAACTACAGATGTTGCGGTTCTTTTCATGAGGAGATATTGTGACAAATAGAAAAAACACTGAGGATTTTTTATATTTGTCAAAGCTAGTCGTAAACAAGGTGTGCAAGCCAAAATTACAACTAGGCAACAGTATTCTACGTATCTCCACAACATTTGTTGAAATTCTTTTGGGGTTTTTTTAAGAGTCTCAAATGGGATATTAATACATATAGTAAGTTTATTAGGAGGAACACTGTGTCTAGATGTTTCCAAGCTGGACAAATCTCAGCCACTACAATACATATCCTATGCTACTTTTAAATTACAGCTGGCCCCTAGCTCACAGTCCCTGGAATTGATAAAGAGCGGCACAGGCTCTCCTTAGAATTGCATCACGCCTCTGCAAGAAAAATGAGGACATTATTATTAAACAGGATTTATATAGTGACAACAGTTTGTGCAGCTCTTTACAATATAAGGAGGACATTGACGTTACAATGCAAGTTAAGATTCTAAAAAAAAGTTGATGTCTGTATCAAATTCACATACCCGTCAGAAACCAGTACATGAATTTGTCACGGGAGATGTGATGTGGGGTGGCACTGATGCCAGAGTGTCCATAGTGCCTGAAAAGACCCCAGGCCACACAGCGTCATTGATTGCTATAAGGCTGTCGGCTGCGCAGTCTCATTGATTATGGAGCTGTGCAGTGTCATAGCAACTATGGACGCTGTCCAGCCAACAGTGTCATAGGAACCAAGATACCCCGAGAGGAATCTATCAAAACTGGAGCAGACAAAATGTGGAGCAGATGTGCACGGCAACCAACTAATCAGCTTCTCTCTTTCGTTTTCAAATTCTAGCTG
The DNA here is from genome assembly GCF_000935625.1 of Nanorana parkeri. Lineage (NCBI taxonomy): Eukaryota > Metazoa > Chordata > Amphibia > Anura > Dicroglossidae > Nanorana > Nanorana parkeri. The sequence goes on along the minus strand of NW_017306327.1, from coordinate 2,641,364 downwards.
AACAAACTGAAGGGAGACGCTGATTGGTTGCCCTGGGCAACTTCTCCATCTTTTGTCTGCTCCAGTTTTGATAAATTCCCCTCAGTATGTGCATCCAACAGCAACCAAAGCCAGGGAGTTGGGGGTGGGCCCACAGGCCTCTTATTCCATTTTTCTTATCACCAATCTGGCAGTATTTGTTAATGAATTTGTCACAGCCATGGCGATATAAACCTAAAGGGTCGCCAATAAGAACTACTTGAACTTGCTGTACATGTCGGAAACAAGCAAGGAAACTGTCGCAGGGTTTACAACAATCTCTGTTGTAGGTATAGGTGCTATACCTACAACAACATTAACGCCTGAAATCTGTCACAAAGGCTATATTGAATCGCCTCCTCCATTATACTTGACAACCATAAGCCCTCAGGGGCAGGGCCCTCCTTACCATCTTGTCTTGAATTGTATTGCGATTGTAATGTCTTCCTTAGATTGTAAAGCGCTGCGCAAACTGTTGGCGCTATATAAATCCTGTATAGTAATTAATAACCAGTCCAATCTCCCTTCAGACCATGCTCCACATAGTGGAGCAAATAAAAAAACTGATACCAGGTAACACTGCAACTTTATGTACATGCCCGAAGGTTCAATGTGGTCACAATTTGGCCTTGGAGATGGCCAGGCTCCTCTAATATGTTTAAGAAGAGTAACAGAGCCTCTGCAGCTTAGAGGACATCCACGTCTTCTCTTTGATTGGTGGTAGGAAGCTCTACATATAAAAACTAACAGCCTATAACCCATGATTGTGTTTTCATAAAAACAAAAGCATTGCAATATGCTGATGAAGAGTCACATGCTGCTATAAAGAGGATCTTAGGTAATGCTGAATTTTCCTGGCAATAAATTCCATACTTACACTGAAATTGTATACAAGCTTTCAAACAACATAACTCAACTAGTTTTATTCTAACAAGAGAAATGTTAACATTGTAAAATTTAACAAAGTGAATGTAGACCCAGTTTCTGTATGTAAGCATTTAAACACCTTCAGTAACTGTACATAGATGTTAGCATTCTTTTCAGCCCAAATAACTTTTTTTGAAGAAATTAAAAAGAGGTTGTCTGCATTTTCCTATACCTCTGCACCTTGCTGTCCAATAGTGGGGCATAGATCACTTTCAGCATGTGAGGTGGTATCCTGCATATGTTACAGAATGTTCATCACCTTACCCAGGTGGCCTTAAAAAAACAATTGGCAGGCAGATGAAGAGTGGTCACGTTGGTCCTGATGGAGCCGCCCCACAAACAGAGGAAGAGCAGTCAAATGGGAACCCCCGTCACTCACAATGCTGGAGCCACCCCCCAAACAGAGGAAAAGTGGTCAAATGGGAACCCCCGTCACTCACAATGCTGGAGCCACTCCCCAAACAGAGGAAGAGTGGTCAAATGGGAACCCCCGTCATTCACAATGCTGGAGCCACCCCCCAAACAGAGGAAGAGTGGTCAAATGGGAACCCCTGTCACTCACAATGCTGGAGCCGACCCACAAACAGGGAAAGAGTGGTTAAAAAAGAACTCTTGGAAATGTAAAAAAAGAACCCTTGCAGTGCAGGGGTAGCTGCTCGTTTTTCTCTAGGGGCCGGCATAAAGAAGATATACTTGTGACAGTCGGCACTCACCTCTCCCCATTTCCGCACAGGCTGTGGTATGTCCCTAGGCATTCTGCAGCTGCATTAGACTTGATGATAGCATGGGTCCTTAGACCGCCGAAGCCCGGGGGAGAACAGGCTGCAGAGACCAGTCTAGCAGCTAAGCAGGACTGAGGATGAGGTGAGTATATCTTCTTTATTTTAGCCCCCAGACCAAGACAAGCACCTTACCCTAGCAGTTTGGAGTTAGCCCCACTGCAAGGGTTCAGTTTGACATTTTGTGGCGTTATATTTAAGTGCGACCCGCTGTCACTCACAATGCTGCGGCATCCCACAGGCAAGGAGGAGTGGTCAAGTAGGGATTACGGTCACTCACAAATGCTGGAGCCTTCTCACAGGCAGAAGAAGAGTGGTCATGTAGGGAACACTCAATGCTGCAATCATCCTGCAGGCAGAGCATGAGAAGACTCACAGACAGAGGAAGAGTGATCAAGTAGGGACCAATGTCACTTACAATGCATGTCACATAGGGCAGCTTCAGGAGCAGAAAAGAAGTGAATAGCTGAATACAGGGGAAGTGCAGTAAGATGTAACAGAAGGTGGAAGAGCAAATTAAATAGTTTTGCTACTCTGAATAAGGAAGGAGGGGGCATACCAGGATCAGACAGGTATTTACCAAATATTAGTTCTGCACAAAACTGTTCAGCACACAGCGTGAGCTAATAAATAAGCACCAAAGATTCCTTAAAAAACATCTGAGTTGACTGACACTGTAAGATTGGATACATAATAAAATCTTGGATCAAATCATGTACAGTCCATTGTAACCTGACTACTGAATTAAACTGCTCAGGAGATACACGTCATTAATGTCGTTTTATAAAAGAAAAACATCAGCTGCAATCGACAGTGTAACTTCTAATGTAGACTCACATCTAGAAATACATATAGGGGAGCTGGTGTACCACCCAAAGGATTGGCAATTGTGTTCAGCCAATGGTCACATAGCTCTACTGCAAATGTAATGATGTATGGAATGGTTAAATGTATCGTTATTTCTGTGGATTGTAACCCCATGGTGTTTGCAAACTGTGAAATGCCCCTTAGGCCTCATTCACACTGCCACGCGTATATAGTACCATATGCAGCATATGCAAATAAATGGCTCCATACACATAGCTGTGTATGGAGCCGTATATTTGCGGAGCGTAAACATGCGCAAAAACAGAATGGATGCGAGATGCGTCCAGGCAGCGTATATACGCACGTTCGCTCATACAGTTCATTCAAATTTCTATTACGAATGATGCATTCTGGGATTGCATACAGTGCACGCACATATGCGTATACATACGCGCATGTACGCATATATACGCAATATATAATTTTGCTCTTGCGTTGTGTGTGAATGAGGCCTTCTATTATGAATGATGCATTGTGGGATTGCAAATAATGCACGCATATACGCAATATACCATTTTGCTCTTGCGTGGTGTGTGAATGAGGCCTTCTATTACGAATGATGCATTGTGGGATTGCAAATAGTGCACGCATCATACGCGTATATACGCAATATACAATTTTGCTCTTGCGTTGTGTGTGAATGAGGCCTTAGCATGAGAACACTATTAAACCTCACAACAGAGAGCTAGGAATGTGCAAACGTAGCCCCAATGCATGGGTTAAGAAAATGTATGCCCAGAGTGAGTCTTAAATGGTTCCATTCATTTCTCCAACCCACTACATTCATCTCTAGGAGCCAGAGGAAGTACCCGGTACTTCTAGGTAAGGAGAAGCATGTGATTCACTCCAGGTGACAGTGCTGGGCCTATAACAGCCATCATTGGGGGAGTCCATCATTTGATCGGTGATCTGGACCATAACAAGTACACTACATGCTGCACTTGCAATTTTGTGTGGATGATTGCATTTAAAAATAACTTTCAGCGAGAATTTTTTTTGTACAGGAAATTACTGTAACATGACCCAACCATGAAGCACGATCATTGCACCTCAGCAGATTTTTGGAGAAGTCATGCAGTGACAGTAATAAATAGGACAGCTCAGCCTTATGCAGACTATAGAGATGAACTAGTTAAATGGACACAGACAAATATTTGGCAATGAACTACATTTACCAATAAAGGTTTCAGCAAGCATAGAATTGTACAGATATTCCCAGTAATACGGAGGGAAACACACAATAATCAGTACTTTCCTCCCAATGCTCAGAATAGAAATCTTTTACTTCCTCTAAAGAGGGCTGGAGAGTGCCAGTGCCATTATCTGATTGTTATTGTGAAGAAATGAAAGCGATATCAGTGTCACTGACTACTAATACTGTAACCCATGGCAACCAATAACTTTAACAACCAAACACTGTCACATTATACATGGTCGGCTGCACGTTACACAATAATGTATTAAATACATACTATGTACCAGAATTAAGCAGGACATTCAGAAAAGAATTCAACAATGATAGGCGTGATATGTTACATGGGTCATACCGGTATGGTCTAAAGACAGAGGTGGGCAAACTCTGTCCCTCCAGCTGCTGCGGAACTACAAATCCCATGAGGCATTACTGGATTCTCACAGCCACAGGCATTACTCCCAGAGACAGATGCATTATGGGATTTGTTGTTTCACCACAGCTGGAGGGCCAAAGTTCCAAAGTTTTATCCCCTTTGGAGACACTAGGGGCCACATTTGAGGCCCCCTTCACACATGGCTCCCGATGTCTCCAAAGGGCCGCATATATTATATACAGTATAATGCTGCAGAAGACCGTCATAGGCTGAAGGCTTACTAAAGGAAATGATCAGAGACAGTTCTCTTTGGAGACATTAGGGGCCACATTTGAATCCCCCTTCACACATGGCCCCTGATGTCTCCAAAGGACAGCATAGAATAACATTAAATGTAATACTGCAGAAGATCACAGAATGAAGACTTACTAGAGGAAATGATCAGAGACTGTTCCATTTAAAGAAATTAGGGGCCACTTCAATCATGTCCCCTGATGTCTCCAAAAGGCCGCATATAATATTATATATAATGCTGCAGACGACAGTCATAGACTGAAGACACACTTGAGGAAATGATCAGACATTGTTATACGGGAGTGGTTGGAGCCTCAAGTAATATAGGAAACAGTCAGAGACTGGGGACAGGTTAAATGAAACTGCTAGAGATTATGGTTATTAAAAGGCCCCTTTACAAATCAGTACTCCAATTACTGATTGTGGGGCCACACGTCAAAACACCAAAGGGCCTCATATGTCCTCGAGCCACAGGTTGGGCACCAGGTACCTAACAGAACCAGCCAGCATTGCGCATTCCTCCATACCTATTGGGGGCAATGTAATGATGCAGAGTTGGTGGTTGGCTGTGTATATATTATTACACCCCCATAACAGAACTAAGGGAATTGGTGATGGGGCATTTTTAGGAGCCCATGTATTGGCCACTGAGAACAAAAATGACTTACCCTGCAACAGCTGAGTCAAAGCAGCAGTTGATTGTGCAGGAACACTTTACAGAACACAATAGCATACCAGTTATATGAAGGAACATCATCTCAGCCAATTCTATGTTAGCCAGACCTGATCCTTACATTCTCTTTAGTGACAATCTATACCCAAGGTTCATGGACATGCTACACCGGTCCTTGGTCTGTTCATCTTCACTAGCCATATAGGAAGCAGCTCATGCCTTAGGCTACAATAGGCTCTTGTACGTCTGCTACGGATATATGGAACGGATTGTATACAGGGATCTCACTGGTTTCAGGGTGCTGCAAAAGGAGATGACTGCCAACAAGTGGCTAAATCTCTTTACAGCAAAGAGATAGAGGGGCCATTAACATCTGTGCACGTGCGTACACATGAGTGTATTTCAAGCATTGTCATGCATCAACCAACGCGTGTTTCCTTTGTGCACTGAAATGCGTTATTGGTGCGCCTTTCCAATGCATACATTAGTATTTGGAGTGCAGAGGGTTAACAGCCACTGACCAAGGCTTTTTAATACCGGTTGTAAGATTTTTACATCCTTCTGTATTGCGTTAACATCGACTTAGGGGCCTCGCAACTCACAAAAACGAATGGACATGTATTTTTAGGGCGCAGTGACCTGGGTTTTGCTGCACAAGAAAAATGCAGGTCACCGCTCGGAAACACAGAACACAATTGTTTTCTATGTTCCCTGTTCACTGACAGTGTGGAAACATACAGACCTGCTGCATTTTTTTTTTTGGGAGCACACTGATGGCACCGGTGGACACTAAACCGCAGCCATTGCTGGGCAGAAACCTGAATGGAGTGTACACTTTGTACACGCTAAATAAAGTTAAGAAAAAAAAAAGTAAACCGTGTGATGCGTTGAAGGATCCAGATCCCTGGACCTCAGAGAGACACTAGCCCGCACACTGAAACTTAGCCCCGTGTACATCTGTGCCAACATGTGCGAGGATGTGCGTTTTTACGTACGTCACTAACACACGCTGTGATGACATTCACCGTTGGGTTTCATTCACACTATGTGAGATTGGAGATAAAAAAGCTTTTGTAAACGAGCATAGATGCATCTTATGCACTCCAAAGGGTATAGTCAAACCTTGCATCTAGATGTGTTTATCGGTTTACATGCCTTTTCCAAAAAAAACAAAATAGAAGTCAGGTGCATTTAGGAACCAATTTAATCTTCTAAATGCACAACAATGCATCTAGAACAGAGGTGGGCAAACTCTGGCCTTCCAGCTGTTGTGGAACTACAAATCCCATGAGGCATTGCAAGATTCTCACAGCCATGGGCATGACTGCCAAAGACAGATGCATTATGGGACTTGTAGTTTCACCACCTCTGACCTAGAAGCATAAACACAGCATCTAGCCTGACAGATTTTCCTCTGCATATGAGGAGGACAAAAACACAAGTGGCAAGTGTGAATGAAGCCTAAATGACACCCCAACGCACCTTGCACTTTCATGCACGTGAAATGGTACCAGAGCGCGGGTTAACAAAGTAACATGCATTTTGGTGTGGCGGCTAGGCCAGCCCATTGAAATGAATGGGTGCCCCCACATGTGAAAACACACATACACGCTGTTGCACCCGCACAAGTGTGAAAGGGTGGGAGGCTTAGCGTTTTAGCGCACAGGCTAGTGTGAACAAGCCCTAAAGCACTGCAGTGTTGAGATGGGTACAGCCATTTTTTATTATGGTGGGGCCACAACGCATGTTTTAGCGCGTCAGAGCGCGTACATCAAAACGCAATGGGCCCATGATGGCCGGTGTAGACCTAGGTCTACCCCCAGCAAAAGCTCATACCTGCAGTGATCATAGAAGCAGCCATCAATAAGCCATTATGATTGCCTTTCCTAGCTATGCCAGGCCCACCATGACACCAATGCCCAGCTATTGTTACATGATGAAATGCCCCCCTGGCACTCACCAGGCATGCAGAAGCCCAGGATGGAGACGGGTATTATATTCCTTCAATGCAGAGCCCTGTCTGCTCCTCCCGGCATGCTAATGTCAAGCGATGTGTGATAAATCCAGAGAGAATGTGACGGGAATGGGGGAGAAGAAAAGGATCGGATCACCCCAATGTCAAGGTGAGGAGAGGAAGGAACGGAGAGGACCGGGCTGGGATCCGGCTGCAATCCAGACTGGGTCTAGGTCCGCACAACGGTGCCAACTGCTGCACTTCGCCTTTCTTCCTCCTTCTTCTTTCTTCCATCAATGCTGACCGGCCGCCCCAGTCCTCCCATCCCGGAAAGTCAGGAGTTGTTGCTTTTCCCAGCAGCTGCTGGTGGCCATTTTTAATCTTTATTCCTCCTCCCTCTTCCTGACTCACTCCGAGATCTTCCCTGTCCCTCCCTTACCCCCCCCCTCTGCTGTGTCTCTCGGTGCGATGACAGTGCCTCCTGCTCTTTTCTTCTGGCTGGCTGCAGATAATGGGGCAGCTTTATGTCACTTCCCTCCCTGCAGCCAGTCTAGGGTGGGGGGGAGAGCACCGAGTCACTGGATTGTTAGGGCCATGGGATAGTACAAAGGATCCATCAGAAAATCACACCCACAATGAGTCCACATTGGCCACAGTGTTTATTTGAAGCCATTGGAAACCACTGTGTCCTGGGTGGGTTTTACTCATAATGCTCTGCATACTGGCACAAGATGGCACACTTACCTTACAAGTGTGCACTTCTCCAGAGCTGTGCAAAGTACCTTCAGTCCACCACCACCATGTGCCCTTCTCCAGTGCTGTGCAACATATCGGCAGTCCCCCGCCACCATGTGCCCTTCTCCAGTACTGTGCAAAGTATCGGCAGTCCCCCCCCCCCCTGTGCCCTCCTCCAGCACTGTGCAATTAAGCCCTTCCCCAGTGCTGTGCAAAGTATCAGAAGTCCCCCGCCACCATGTGCCCTTCTCCACCCCTGTGCAAAGTATCATCAGTCCCCCCCGCCACCGTGTGCCCTTCTCCAGCACTGTGCAAAGTATCGGCAGTCCCCCCGCCACCGTAAGCCCTTCTCCAGTGCTGTGCAAAGTATCTGCAGTCCTCCGCCACCGTGTGCTCTTCTCCAGTGCTGTGTACAGTATCTTTGGTCCCCCTGTGCCCTTCTCCAGTACTGTGCCAAGTATCTTCCATCCATTGCCAACTTTTACCCTTCTCCAGCCCTGTGCAAAGTATCTTCAGTCCCCTGCCTCCTTGTGCCCTTCTCCCGCACTGTGCAAAGTATTTGCAGTCCTCCGCCACCATGTGCCCTTCTCCAGCACTGAGCAAAGTATCTGCAGTCCTCTGCCACCGTGTGCCCTTCTCCAGCACTGTGTAAAGTATCTGCAGTCCTCCGCCACCGTGTGCGCTTCTCCAGCACTGTGCAAAGTATCTTCAGTCCCCCGCGACCGTGTGCCCTTCTCCAGCACTGTGCAAAGTATCTTTATTCCCCCGCGACCGTGTGCCCTTCTCCAGAGCTGTGCAAAGTATCTTCAGTCCCCCGCCTCCTTGTGCGCTTCTCCAGCACTGTGCAAAGTATCGGGAGTCCACCGCCACTGTGTACCCTTCTATAGTGCTGTGCAAAGTATCCTCAGTCCCCCCTGACCGTGTGCCCTTCTCCAGCAATGTGCAAAGTATCTTCATTCCCCGCCACTCTGTGCCCTTCTTCAATGCTGTGCACAGTATGTTCAGTCCCCTGCCACATGTGCCCTTCTTCAGTGCTGTGCAAAGTATCTTCAGTCCTCCACCACCATGTGGCCCTCTCCAGCGCTGTGCACAGTATCTTCATTCCCCCTACAACAATACCATCTCCGACGCCAACACTTCCAGGTTCCCCCACACATGATGTCATGGATTATGTCCCTATATTCTCAACCCTCTGCTAAAGTACAAATTAATGGGGGCCTATCGGAGACGTTTTCCATTTCAAACGGAACGAGACAAGGGTGCCCCCTTTCTCCTTTGATCTTTATCTTTACCCTAGAGCCTCTACTGCGGAGAATTAGGTCCAATCAGGATATTCGTGGGATCGGAGTGGGGGCCCATACTCATAAGGTGGCCGCCTACGCGGATGATTTACTCTTTTTCCTCACAGCCCCGGACATATCGTTACCAAATCTATTAGCGGAGCTTTCTGAGTATGGGAAGTTGTCCAATTACCATATCAATGCCCAAAAATCAGAAGCCCTGAATCTCACCCTCCCCCCAGCCCATGTGCTCCGCCTCCAGAGTAATTTTCAGTTCGCATGGTCACCAAACTCACTCAAATACCTGGGCGTCCAACTACCGAGAGATTCGAAAGCGATTTACTCTTTGAATTTTATTCCCCTGCTACAAAAAATAAGATTGGACCTCGGGGACTGGTCACGCCTAGCGTTCTCCTGGACAGGCAGGTGCAATGTCATCAAACAGAACATCTTGCCGAGGCTATTATACCCGGTGCAGGCACTCCCCATCTCGGTCCCTAGGGGTTTCTGGTCGACAGCTCAGTCCTTGATTACCAAATACATCTGGGGGTCTAAACCGGCTAGAATTCGACATTCCATTCTTCGTCTACCCAAAAAGTACGGGGGGCTGGCTGTCCCTGACGTACATTTTTATTACGTAGCTGCCCATCTCACGCACGTCCTCGATTGGTGTCGACACTCTACTCAGAAACCATGGGTCGCCATCGAACAATGCTCCTCTCTCATTCCCCTTCACTCACTCCCTTGGTGCCCCCAAGTGCCTCCTTCGATCCGGGCACACCCGACGATTGGACAGACATGGAGAATGGCGCGGAAGGTGTTCAACTCCAGACTGATCTCTCCCTCACCCTCTCCGCTTCTCCCGGTTGTAGGATCACCGGACTTTGTTCCGGGCCTACAAGACCCGGCATTTCTGCAGCTCCAGGATCCAGGAAGTGTAGGGTTCTACACTTCCTTCGAGGCCATGACTGGCCGTCCCTCACAGCGATGTCTGGGGACCCCCTACTCTCTCCACTGGGGTTCTGGAGACACCACCAACTGACCCTCAACAAAAAACGATAAATAAAAGAATTTGTAAAAAACACTTCCAGGTTCCCAGGAATTGGTTGACCACTGATGTAATCCCTGCGCATGTGCACAGAAGATACTAACAGGGCCATCACAATAATAAGGCAGCCTAAGGCGGTTGTCTCTTTCGGCCAGAGCATCCCAGGTTGCTGTATGCTCTTAGAAACCTCTGACACTCTGGCTCCAGGCAACCAGAGAGGTACTGTGCACCAACAGCACCAGGGCCATCTTTAATACTGATTGGACCCTGGGCAAACATTTTCTTGGTCCCCCCACTCTTCCCATCCGGACCCCCTAACCAACCCACCCCCCCACA
>NW_017306327.1:2626209-2627039 GCF_000935625.1 Nanorana parkeri | reverse complement strand
CGTGTGCGCGCGAGCAGGAAAAAAATTCCCGCTTATGCGAGTCTGCCGTCCGTCCGTTTTTTCTTAACGGGCGGACGGCAAGAGGTTAATTGCTATCGGCTTAAGCAGTGTGATTGAGTTACTGAAGCAGGGCCATCTTTAATACTGATTGGACCCTGGGCAAACATTTTCTTGGTCCCCCCACAAAACACCCCCTACCCACCCCCGCCATGCAATTTTGGCCATGCATATGCCTATACGACAGGGCAGGAGCAACACTATGCAATATCGATCTCACATTAAACAGAAGAGTGGCGCGGGTGCATCTTTTGCGGGCTCAGGGGCAGGGCCGGTGCAAAGATTTTTGTGTACACAAGTGAAGGTGCCTTTTTCACCCCCTCCAGGTCATAGCAGAGCCGCCTCCTCCAGCGCACACATACACACAGCACGGAGGGCATCCACCCAGCTCTTCTCTCCGTGTCACCCGCTCTGCCCTGCGATCATCCAGCGCTCTGCTGTCAGTGCTGAGATGCAGGGCCAGTGGTAGGAGTTTTGCAGAACAGAACCTGCTCAAGGTGCAACTGCTTTGGGCTCCACAACAATGACTGGGTCCTGGGCAGCTGCCCCTTTTGCCCTGCGTTAAAGACGGCCCTGAACAGCACCCTTCCCCAGTAATATGCACTAAGCCATCATTCCCCCCAACCGGTAACGTGCAATACACCGCGTTTCACCATTATGGATTACTCATAGAGAATGTGTTAGAGGTTGCACACACATGGGGAAGGATGAAAGGTGGGTTTTTTTTTTTTTTTTTTTTTTTTTTTTTTTTTTTTTTTTTTTCCTTTTTTTTT
>NW_017306327.1:2616369-2626134 GCF_000935625.1 Nanorana parkeri | reverse complement strand
ATTTATTTTATAATTTTTCACTTTTCATCTTTTTTTTTTTTTTTTCATTTTTTTTTCATTATTTGTTATTTTCACTTACATTTATTGCTATCTCACGGTAGCTAACAAGCCCCTGTGTCATAGTTTTTGAGGGGTGACAGTTTCTCTTTATTGAACCTGTCACCTCCAATACAGGAGTTTGAGAACAGCATTAGTGCTGGAACTCCTGTGACATGACATGAGATGGGAAGGCTGTGAGGGCAGCGTTCCTGTCTCAGTGTTCACACGGAGCTGAGCTCCCCGCTCTCCATCCTGAACTACTTTGCCATGGTCCCGGGTCCCCCAGAAGAGCGGGGGAGCCCGACAACCACGGCAGGGAGGGAGGCGGCCAGTGGGGAGAGGCAACCGGAGGTGCGGGTGGGCCATGAAGGAGGGCTGGCAGGGGGGAGGACGGACAAGCAGGTTAATTAAAAGGGATCTTGGCAAACTTAACTCACACCAAGCCATCTGATTTGCTTTGCTGTTCTATAGTTCTACTACAACACATTAAAACCTGCCCTAACCAATTCTTAATTGTGCTTCTATTTAGGTAAAATAGTGCATCATCTTCAGGGGTAAATCTGTCTCAGGCCTTTGAAATCCATTGGAGTTGGTTGCGCAGAATTCCAGAAACAGGGTCAATCAGCTTCTATGGACAGTGGGAAAGGTGAACACCTATAATGCCCCTGGTTTGGATGGTTTTGACTCTAGTGCATGCTCTGAGCCATTGTGGCACTGGAAGTGGCATAATTGTTGACATTATCTTGTGGTGCCAGCACTACAGCCCATATATACTGTAACTCAGTTAAGAAGTGCTTGTTACATAAATTTTGTTTTGACTGCAAGTACTCATCCATTTTTTAATGTACCTGCTCTGTTTGGGCACGGAGTCTCTATAAAGCTAAGCTCGATGCACCCAAGCGTTCATTTTAAATATATTCATTAATAACCACTGGGGATAGAAATCTACTTTGTGTGCTCTAAACTAAAGGTGCACTGAAATGCAATTTACAGACTGTAACTGAAAATAAAAAATGTTGTCAGGCCAAAACAGAAAGTTGTTGTTTTTTTTCTAATCTTTTAAAAAATATTTATTTTAATATTGTATTTTATTTTTCTACTTTACTGTCAGGGGCTTTGGGAAAATATCAGGGGTCTAAACAGGGGAGTCAGAGGGGTCTCCATCCTGACTCGCCTGTCACAGGAGGCTGAGCGGGCAGTGCGAAGGAGAGCTCAGCCACCTGTGACATCATTGACAGCTGTCTCCTCCGCACACTGCCCAACCTCCTAAAAGTTTTTCTTCTCCCCGCTGGGTGCTGCCCTGTGTATCCACCAATACCCACAGCCTTTGCCGACACAGGTGGAGGATTCAGAGGGGACACAGAGCAGCGCCCAGTGGGGAGGAGAGAAACTAGAAATGCACCACATTTACGGCAATAAATCGGCATTTTGCCAAGTACCATTTTTGGACGAAATGTTTTGGCCGCCGAGATATCGGTACATCCCTACTCTCATTACCTTTGCACACTCAGATATTACCATACCATAAGTATCAGTGACATCATCACTGTGCTGCACATATCCAGTGCAGACAGAAGAGCTGTGGGAGGGACCGGGTAGACCCCACCCATCACAGATTGCCTGGAGAATACTATGGAAGGGGTGGATAAAAGACCAGTCACCCTGTACAAGGAGAGAGAGCAGCAGTGACTGGTCTTTATTACATGAAACTACCTAACAGAGGAAAAGATTAATGTTGGATTACTGCACAGATCTGGGAGAAATACACAAAGCACATTAAGAATCTGTTTGTTGCCATTATGTTAAGTTGAAAACTTACAAATCAAAGTGCTAACTAGCTCAACTGTTTTACATCTGACTCATATTTCAAGCAAACAATCAACCTAATATGATTTACTTTGGCAACTGTGTGTTGTTAAAGAAGAAACTACATTTTTTTATGTGTTTCTAGTATTTTGTCCATTCCAACATTTGCTTATTGCACATCACTAAATTGCTGTAGCACTGTATAATCCTGAGATTTTGTAAATCACTCCCTCTTACAGTTTTATAGTAGTTACCCATCACACTATTGTGTGTTAAATTTACTAACTTAGAAAGTAAGATTTTTCAAATGTGACCACGGCATGCAAAATAAACTATAGAAGATATAAAATGAGTTGTATACAGTAACTTTGTCATATTTATTGCTGAAATGCTATAACGTTACATTTGTGCTTGTGAAAAAAGGAAAACAAAATCTGCATAATTAAATATATTTCTATTGGAAAATGAGATGTCAAAGTTGATTATGTTTAATAAAATACAAATGCATGTTTTTTTTTTTCACTTATTCAAATCTTTCTGCTGACTAATGTCTAAAAGGCTTTTGTATGGAGGATTGCACCAAGGGGTCTATTTAAAGAAAAAGATTTGCATAGCTTATTCATCCAGTGAAATTGAAGGTACATTCGTTCTATGCGAGTTAACCAGCTTTTGTAAGAATGGGGCAAAAACTAATGTTCTGAGTGTAACCTCTCTTCTGCTCAAATTATCTTCAATAGGTATATTCATAAAGGACAGAGTGAATGGGAAAATACCACATACTGACCACTGCATGGAGCTGAGGACCATAGAAAATATGCACATGTTAATAAGAAATACAATGTTACAGTCCAAGAGACTGCTGGAGGGAATGATAATATACATGTAACCATTGCTATCCACATAGTGTCAGTGGTTACATTTATAAGCTCACTCCCTCCTGCAGTCTCCAGACTTGTAACATTGTATCTCCTCACTAATGTGTGTATTATTTACTATGACCCAAAGCTCCATCTAGTGGCCATAATACAATATTTCCCCATTCACTGTTCATGAACATTTGACCAGAAGAGAAATTTCACTAATAACATTTGTGTTTGCCCCTTTCTTACATTGGGGTCACTCGCACAGAACAAATGCACATGCAGTTTTGCCAGATGAATAAGATATGCAATCATTTTATAAATAGACCCCTAAGTGATGTATAGGTGGCAGGAGAACTATGAAGTGAGTATTTTTCACTCACCTCATAGACAATGAGACTGTCACAGGTCGGCTCAGTAGATCGGGAGGTGAGCGAACACATACCGGCGTTCGCTCACCGCTCGATCATGTCACAGCTCTCTGCCGTGACAGGGGAGTGGCTGGATTCCCCCCTCCCCTGTCCGATTCTCCAGCGCTGACTGGCGGAATGGATGGGGGAGGGGCGAGTACAGCTGGCTCTACCTCTTAATAGGCAGAGCCAGCTGTCACTCACGCAGCTGGGCGGATCCAGACATAATTGTTGGGATCCGCTTCAGCTGCGGCGTCTCAGTATGGCGCGAGCTATAGCTAGCGGTATACTGAGCTTAGGGTGACGGTAGAACGCTAGTTTGTGTCCTCTCATTACCCTAAGGAGAACTATGGGAAAAACCCCTAACCCCATAGTTCTCCTTTAAGTAGTTTGCCTATTCTTTGATAGGGTGCCTGTAGAAGCAACAGAGTCACTTCAAAATGAACTTGTGCTTTGCCCATGCAGGGAAGAGCACCAGGTCCTCTCACCCTGCAGTGCATAATCACTTTCCCATCACTGTCTCACTGCTCCATTTGGACACCATGAGCAGTTAAACACAGATTCACTTTTAAGAATACCTGTCATATGAGAAATATGGAGGCTGTGATAGCTTTGCTCTCTGTAAGATGCTAATTGCCTGACTCTCTTGCTTCAATACTTTGAATCACTGACCTGGAAAAAGTATACATTTAAAGGCTAAGTTTCATTTTCAGATCATGTTTCAATGCTTTACTGGCTCCAATGGTAATAAAATAATAAGTATACATTTATTATTATTATTATTTTTTTGTAAAAGGTGGACTTTGCATTTAAGGTCATCTAACTTTTTGCTGACTTTCCGGATCAGTATACTTGTTCTGGCTCAGTGACTCCACAAGTATAAAGTTAAAAGATCAGCATAACAGACACAGTCAACTAGCATTTTCAGATGGAGGTCAACAGTGAAAGTTGTCCTATTTAACTCATGACAGTTTGACTTTATTGAGCTTAAATTCCACCATTCCCCAGGATCTCCTCAGTGGGAGGATAACGCCACTTGCTACACTATGGAGCCATGAGGAAAGGTAATTATAATATCTATCTTTTTATTCACTACAGGTATTTTTTTTTTTTAAAGATTAAAGTTTCTTTTAGTATACAAAGAAGACAAGTAAGACAGTACAAAAAAAACCAAGGTACTCTCAGATAACCAAGTGTCGACATGTGGTATGCATCAAAATTGCAATGTTTACTCAATCCTACAACTCCTAGGTTGTTGGCCAGCATTTGTGCGCTGCCAACATACCCCTAGAGTGATGGAAAAGGAAGGAGAGAGAAAGGAGATAAAAAAGAGAGAGAACAAAAAAAAAGAGTGGACAAATAGGTGGAAAAGGGTGTGCATCGGAGCCTGGTCCCCCCACATTTGTAGTATGCATACATACATATACATGCATATATACTGTATATATCACTACAGATATTTTTTAAAGGCATATGCTACATTTTTGCTAGTGAGGGGGGGAGGCGAAAGTGGGGGGTCCAGTTAAAGAGTGGACCTTGCTCTGAGTGCTTTAAAGGAGAATGCCACTAGAACTAAAATGGTATTGACAGTTTTAGTATCAAGTCTACTCCTGTAGCATGTAGTTTTCCTTTTTCTGTTAAAGGTGGTCATGGTTGTACTGACTTTTCACTTCTCAAAAATAGAAGTGCTTGATGTTATTAGCCCAGTCATAATATATTGAGGGCTCTTGCTAATATTAAAGCAGAAGTAAAGTCAATGAGCTCTTTCCATCATTCTCAAATATGCATATCATACTTGCACATAATGGCACATTTACTTAAAGAGTATCCCCTCCTCCAGCATTGACCAATCAAGGCCATCATTCCTTGCTCCGTCTCCCACCACAAACTCCTTTGGTGCTACTTCCAGGTCTCCCGTAGTCTTCTTTGGCCACTGGGCAGCCACTCATAATATAACTCCTGTGCATGCGCAGAGGAGTAATATCATTCCCAACACCCGGCTCCATTCCCTGTAACTTACAGTTGCCGGAGTGTACAGTGCACTGTCAATGCAGTGTGCAGTGTACACTAACAATAAAAAAAATCTGCTAGAAGCGAGAAGTAGCAGTTTAAAATTCTTTTTTTTTTATAGTTACTTCTGCTTTAAGTAAACTTACTTTTTCATATAACCTCAAGTCTTTTTTTTAGGCATGCTTTTGGTTGGGTTTGGGAAACTGCTTAACATTTTATTCTGACTTGGAATTCTTAGGCTGAATTAACACTGCTGCATTGCAGTACCGTACACGTTACACTCACTGGCCTTCACAAGTTTCAAAATGTATGGAAGTAAATGCATTACAATACATATGAAAATGGGGAAGGCTGCATTTTCTTACCGTGCACATGTGTTTTCAAGGTGCATTGGAGTGTCATTCACAATGAATGGCACCACTGCGCAGCAACACAGGCAACATGCTGTAGTCCCCCTTCACACCTGGGTATTTTGTCGCTCCAAGCTAAGCATGACAAAACGCTTAAAGGAGAACTATCGGGTTAAGTCTTTTCCTTATAGTTCTCCTATGGGTAACGGGAGGACACAAACTAGCATCCTCCCGTCATCCTAGGCTCAGTTGCGTGACTGACAGCTGGCTCTGCCTATCTAAAGGCAGAGCCAGCTGTAGCCGCCCCCTCCGCCAGTCAGCGCTGGCGGATCGGGGCGGGGAGGGGGGAATCCAGCCCCTCCCCTGTCACGGCAGAGAGCCGCCACAGGATCGCGAGGTGAGCGAACGTCGGTATGTGTTCGCTCACCTCCTGATCTACTGAGCCGACCTGTGACAGTCTAATTGTCACAGGTCGGCTAGAACTATGAGGTGAGTGGAAAGCACTCACCTCATAGTTCTCCTTTAAGACAAGGAATCCCATTCACTTGTCTTGAGCGCAACAAAACACTCAAGACAAGGAATCCCATTCATTTCTATAGTCCCTGTTCACTCCTGAGCGTATTGTCGGAAGCAGAAAACACCTGTCACTGGAAAAAGTACATGAGCTACTTTTTGTCAGATTATAATGCTTTTTGGTCCCATAGACTTCAATGGGAATCTTTGGGATGGGAAACAACAAAACACGCAACAAAATGCTGAAGCGTGAACAGGGACCAGCCAAATGCGTCAAGTATAGGGATTCCTCTTGTTGAGTGTTTTTCACGCTTAAGACAAGGGAATGGTATTCCACTGTCTTGAGCATTCTGTCGCACTTTGCTTTGATCGACAAAACGCTTAGGTGTGAACGGGGCTTAAGGTAGTTAATAAGACAAAGCTGTTGTTTGTAATTTGGTGATCCTAAATCTTACCTGCTGGAACACCCTTCTTGCTGTCTCTCAAACAAAACCTAATGTAAAAAAATGCCAGCTCTAATTAGTTTCTTACAGATGCCAATCAGAGTTTGTATGTGATAGATGAGGCAGAGACATGGACCTACACATCACAGGCTTCAGGAAGTACACCCCTTCTGCCCTTCTACCATTACTTTGTGCAGCTGTTTTCACTTGTAGTGCAGGGGATATTACAAACCTGCATTAGGTAAACCTTCTGAGTTTAGCACAGTTCTGTATTTACTAGATAGCATTAGTGGCTCACTTAATGCTTTCTCTTGCCTGTAATTGCTCTTTAAATACATTTTTAAATAGCATCTCCATCTGTATTATATACTAGCCTTTCCCTGCTCATCAAGTTCCTGATTGTAAGAGGAATCGCAAGGCTTTTACTGCATGATACAGTGCTGCCAATCTAACACATGAAGCTTGTGGGTTGGAAGAGAGGGCACAAAGTTTGTCACAGATTTATATTTAGAGTATTTATATTTTTCCAAATAATTATCTTTACTGTAGTCTATTAAAGTGAACTAAAGTCCCACTGCATGGAACCAGAGTCCATTGGCAAAAGAGATGCAAAATCTCTTTTGCTAAAAAAAACATTTCCCTCATGCTATTAGCAGTTATTGTTTTCATTTATATGCTGCACAACGCATGCAACGATGCAGTATACATCCTGCAACGTTCTGAACATGCGTCAAGGGCTGGGTGAGCTGTGCAACTCCTGTGCAAATGTGCAAGAGTTCCATTTTCTGTGGCTAAAGAGGAGTCCCATGGGACCCGTAAGAAGTATCAGAAGGGAAGGCAGCTGCATTAGGGTGCCCACACACCTTACGATAATCGTACGATAATCGCAGGAAATCCCGCGATCGTACGATTATCGTAAGGTTGTGAAAGCCGTGCGACCTCTACTACTGTAAGGTTGCACGACTTTTAACTTACGAACATGTTTGAAAACCCACCGAGCATCGTACGATGTTCGGCGTGTGTGTAGCATGTTCATAAGATAAAAGCCGGACGGGCCAGTGTGCGCAAGCGCACACTGCCCGTTTGGCATTGCGGTCATCGGAAGCCCGCCTCTCAGGGGGGCGCGTCTTGCGATCATCGCAAGTACGGTCTGCCTGTCCAAGATAGTCTTGCGATGGTTGTAAGGTGTGTGCCCAGCATTAGAAGGATCAGAAACAGGATCCTGGATCTGTTACCACTGGGGAGCAGGGCACACTATGAGATAATTGTGCCATAATGTTCAAGTATGCTGTGCATACTTTGACATTTGTACTCTTCTCCCTAACAGGCAGCCAAATGCTACTTTTTACTAAGGAAAGCAGCAAGGCAGTACAGACAAGCTCAGAATTAAAAGGCTAAGTATGCCAGCATAACAGCAACGCGCTTCATAAGTACTGTCAGTACTCCACTTCCATTGTACTATGACTTGAAAAGCTTGTTTACTTGCTTTAAGTCCCTTTGTACTTTAAAGACATGACATCTTCCTGTTAGCCCATGTGGAAGGACAGTGATTGTCTGTGTACAAGTTAAGTCAGAACTGCAGTACCTAAAAATACACATCTCAGGAAGATGTTGACTGCGTTAAAGATAAACAGTGCATTAAGTGAATTGTTTTTTAGGTCAAGGTTTTCTTTTGGGATGACCTAAAGTGCAACTAAAGCCAAAACTTTTCTTTTTAGTTTCCGATAGAGCGTAGAGGCTGGCACATCCACATGCACTGGTAGTTTGCATATACACTCGTTGCATGCGCACATGGCCGGGTTCGTGCGCCCTATTCAAACAATGGCACTAGGTGGCCTATCTAAGGATGAGCTCTGCACTTGCTCAGAGTTCTTCTGCTAGTTCCTGTCTCTTGTGTATCTGACCCCGCTTCTGCTGCCTGTTATTGACCCGATCTGACCTTGACGCTGCTGTTTGGCGCCTACCTTAGTGACCTTAGACTACTTCATATTACTCTCCTGCCTGCTGATTTGCTACCGCTTTGCCCGCTAGTTATCGACCCAGCTGGTCCCTGACCCTGTTTCCTCCTGTCGATTCTTTACCTCGCTGCCTGCCTGTTGTTGACCCCACTTGTTCCAGACTACGATTCTGACTTCTGCATTGGTGCTTTTCCATCTGCTGTCGGCATCATCATTCAGAGGTGACTTCCTCGCAGATTTCGGCATCCTGCCATATATACCCTCTGCCTGGGTGTCATCAAGCTTTCATCAGACACTCTTGTCCCTACACCTACTGTCCATCATATTCAGGGGTGCCTGGACATGAGCAGAAAGAGAGGATGCGCATATCATCTCTGGCTCCTACCAAGGTACGTGACAGGGGCACTAGTTCTGGTGACCCTGATTACCATCAGGGTTTTGTCTCACTTTGGAGGGATTTCACTTCTTGTTATGGTCATTAGACCAAGGTAAAGACACATGGGGCAAAAAAAGTTGACATGCATTATAACTAGGGATGCACTGAAATTTCGGCCACCAAAACCTATCGGGCGAAAATGGTACTTTTGGCAAAATTCAGTGCATCCCTGGTTTCTCTCCTCCCCTCTGACACAGCGAAGCATCCAGCGGGGTGGACAGAAACTGTCACAGGAGGCCCAGTGGTTCGGGGGAGGAGAGCAATGTGAGCGTCCGGCGTCTCTCCTCCCAGATTAGGAGAGCAGTGGTGTGGGGGCAGAGGCAGCTGTCAGCTGTCACATGAGGCTAAGCTCTCCTTCTGCACTGCCCTGCTCAGCCTCCGGTGATAGATCGGGGGAGCGGCAGTGTGGGGGCAAAGACAGCTGTTAGCTGTGACAGGAGGCCGGGCCGGCGGTGTGGGGGAGGAATCAGTTATCAGAGGAGATGAGCTCTCCTCCCCGCACCGCTCGCTCAGCTTTCTGTGACACTTAGTCAGGATGGAGAGTGGGTACAAGCACTCAGCGATCAGTGTGTTTGTAAATAATTGAGGACAGAGTATGTTTACTGTGTCCCCAACTATGAATGAATGGGAAGTGATCTACACCACTTCCTGTTTATTCATGATTGTGGACATGGTAAACATACTATATCCACAAGTTATGAATGAACAGGAACACTCATAGGGGATTCCTGTTCATTTATAACAGGAGCTGCAGAAAAAGAGATTGAGGACTCTGTGTTCTCAATCACTTTTTCTATTTTAAAACAAAAATATCAGGGGTCTGATAAAACCCCTAATATTTCCCCAAAGCCACCAACAGTACTTAAAAAAAAAATAAAAAAAATATTGGAAACATTTTTAAAGGTTAGTAAAAAAAAACATTTTCAGTTTTGCTTTCTGT